>NC_059432.1:107258936-107448936 GCF_021028975.2 Sphaerodactylus townsendi
GGGGGGGTGGGGGGGGGGGGGGGTGGGGGGGGGGGGGGGTGGGGGGGGGGGGGGGTGGGGGGGGGGGGGGGTGGGGGGGGGGGGGGGTGGGGGGGGGGGGGGGTGGGGGGGGGGGGGGGTGGGGGGGGGGGGGGGTGGGGGGGGGGGGGGGTGGGGGGGGGGGGGGGTGGGGGGGGGGGGGGGTGGGGGGGGGGGGGGGTGGGGGGGGGGGGGGGTGGGGGGGGGGGGGGGTGGGGGGGGGGGGGGGTGGGGGGGGGGGGGGGTGGGGGGGGGGGGGGGTGGGGGGGGGGGGGGGTGGGGGGGGGGGGGGGTGGGGGGGGGGGGGGGTGGGGGGGGGGGGGGGTGGGGGGGGGGGGGGGTGGGGGGGGGGGGGGGTGGGGGGGGGGGGGGGTGGGGGGGGGGGGGGGTGGGGGGGGGGGGGGGTGGGGGGGGGGGGGGGTGGGGGGGGGGGGGGGTGGGGGGGGGGGGGGGTGGGGGGGGGGGGGGGTGGGGGGGGGGGGGGGTGGGGGGGGGGGGGGGTGGGGGGGGGGGGGGGTGGGGGGGGGGGGGGGTGGGGGGGGGGGGGGGTGGGGGGGGGGGGGGGTGGGGGGGGGGGGGGGTGGGGGGGGGGGGGGGTGGGGGGGGGGGGGGGTGGGGGGGGGGGGGGGTGGGGGGGGGGGGGGGTGGGGGGGGGGGGGGGTGGGGGGGGGGGGGGGTGGGGGGGGGGGGGGGTGGGGGGGGGGGGGGGTGGGGGGGGGGGGGGGTGGGGGGGGGGGGGGGTGGGGGGGGGGGGGGGTGGGGGGGGGGGGGGGTGGGGGGGGGGGGGGGTGGGGGGGGGGGGGGGTGGGGGGGGGGGGGGGTGGGGGGGGGGGGGGGTGGGGGGGGGGGGGGGTGGGGGGGGGGGGGGGTGGGGGGGGGGGGGGGTGGGGGGGGGGGGGGGTGGGGGGGGGGGGGGGTGGGGGGGGGGGGGGGTGGGGGGGGGGGGGGGTGGGGGGGGGGGGGGGTGGGGGGGGGGGGGGGTGGGGGGGGGGGGGGGTGGGGGGGGGGGGGGGTGGGGGGGGGGGGGGGTGGGGGGGGGGGGGGGTGGGGGGGGGGGGGGGTGGGGGGGGGGGGGGGTGGGGGGGGGGGGGGGTGGGGGGGGGGGGGGGTGGGGGGGGGGGGGGGTGGGGGGGGGGGGGGGTGGGGGGGGGGGGGGGTGGGGGGGGGGGGGGGTGGGGGGGGGGGGGGGTGGGGGGGGGGGGGGGTGGGGGGGGGGGGGGGTGGGGGGGGGGGGGGGTGGGGGGGGGGGGGGGTGGGGGGGGGGGGGGGTGGGGGGGGGGGGGGGTGGGGGGGGGGGGGGGTGGGGGGGGGGGGGGGTGGGGGGGGGGGGGGGTGGGGGGGGGGGGGGGTGGGGGGGGGGGGGGGTGGGGGGGGGGGGGGGTGGGGGGGGGGGGGGGTGGGGGGGGGGGGGGGTGGGGGGGGGGGGGGGTGGGGGGGGGGGGGGGTGGGGGGGGGGGGGGGTGGGGGGGGGGGGGGGTGGGGGGGGGGGGGGGTGGGGGGGGGGGGGGGTGGGGGGGGGGGGGGGTGGGGGGGGGGGGGGGTGGGGGGGGGGGGGGGTGGGGGGGGGGGGGGGTGGGGGGGGGGGGGGGTGGGGGGGGGGGGGGGTGGGGGGGGGGGGGGGTGGGGGGGGGGGGGGGTGGGGGGGGGGGGGGGTGGGGGGGGGGGGGGGTGGGGGGGGGGGGGGGTGGGGGGGGGGGGGGGTGGGGGGGGGGGGGGGTGGGGGGGGGGGGGGGTGGGGGGGGGGGGGGGTGGGGGGGGGGGGGGGTGGGGGGGGGGGGGGGTGGGGGGGGGGGGGGGTGGGGGGGGGGGGGGGTGGGGGGGGGGGGGGGTGGGGGGGGGGGGGGGTGGGGGGGGGGGGGGGTGGGGGGGGGGGGGGGTGGGGGGGGGGGGGGGTGGGGGGGGGGGGGGGTGGGGGGGGGGGGGGGTGGGGGGGGGGGGGGGTGGGGGGGGGGGGGGGTGGGGGGGGGGGGGGGTGGGGGGGGGGGGGGGTGGGGGGGGGGGGGGGTGGGGGGGGGGGGGGGTGGGGGGGGGGGGGGGTGGGGGGGGGGGGGGGTGGGGGGGGGGGGGGGTGGGGGGGGGGGGGGGTGGGGGGGGGGGGGGGTGGGGGGGGGGGGGGGTGGGGGGGGGGGGGGGTGGGGGGGGGGGGGGGTGGGGGGGGGGGGGGGTGGGGGGGGGGGGGGGTGGGGGGGGGGGGGGGTGGGGGGGGGGGGGGGTGGGGGGGGGGGGGGGTGGGGGGGGGGGGGGGTGGGGGGGGG
Organism: Sphaerodactylus townsendi; assembly: GCF_021028975.2. Lineage (NCBI taxonomy): Eukaryota > Metazoa > Chordata > Lepidosauria > Squamata > Sphaerodactylidae > Sphaerodactylus > Sphaerodactylus townsendi. The sequence continues at coordinate 107,261,210 of NC_059432.1, forward strand.
GGGGGGTGGGGGGGGGGGGGGGTGGGGGGGGGGGGGGGTGGGGGGGGGGGGGGGTGGGGGGGGGGGGGGGTGGGGGGGGGGGGGGGTGGGGGGGGGGGGGGGTGGGGGGGGGGGGGGGTGGGGGGGGGGGGGGGTGGGGGGGGGGGGGGGTGGGGGGGGGGGGGGGTGGGGGGGGGGGGGGGTGGGGGGGGGGGGGGGTGGGGGGGGGGGGGGGTGGGGGGGGGGGGGGGTGGGGGGGGGGGGGGGTGGGGGGGGGGGGGGGTGGGGGGGGGGGGGGGTGGGGGGGGGGGGGGGTGGGGGGGGGGGGGGGTGGGGGGGGGGGGGGGTGGGGGGGGGGGGGGGTGGGGGGGGGGGGGGGTGGGGGGGGGGGGGGGTGGGGGGGGGGGGGGGTGGGGGGGGGGGGGGGTGGGGGGGGGGGGGGGTGGGGGGGGGGGGGGGTGGGGGGGGGGGGGGGTGGGGGGGGGGGGGGGTGGGGGGGGGGGGGGGTGGGGGGGGGGGGGGGTGGGGGGGGGGGGGGGTGGGGGGGGGGGGGGGTGGGGGGGGGGGGGGGTGGGGGGGGGGGGGGGTGGGGGGGGGGGGGGGTGGGGGGGGGGGGGGGTGGGGGGGGGGGGGGGTGGGGGGGGGGGGGGGTGGGGGGGGGGGGGGGTGGGGGGGGGGGGGGGTGGGGGGGGGGGGGGGTGGGGGGGGGGGGGGGTGGGGGGGGGGGGGGGTGGGGGGGGGGGGGGGTGGGGGGGGGGGGGGGTGGGGGGGGGGGGGGGTGGGGGGGGGGGGGGGTGGGGGGGGGGGGGGGTGGGGGGGGGGGGGGGTGGGGGGGGGGGGGGGTGGGGGGGGGGGGGGGTGGGGGGGGGGGGGGGTGGGGGGGGGGGGGGGTGGGGGGGGGGGGGGGTGGGGGGGGGGGGGGGTGGGGGGGGGGGGGGGTGGGGGGGGGGGGGGGTGGGGGGGGGGGGGGGTGGGGGGGGGGGGGGGTGGGGGGGGGGGGGGGTGGGGGGGGGGGGGGGTGGGGGGGGGGGGGGGTGGGGGGGGGGGGGGGTGGGGGGGGGGGGGGGTGGGGGGGGGGGGGGGTGGGGGGGGGGGGGGGTGGGGGGGGGGGGGGGTGGGGGGGGGGGGGGGTGGGGGGGGGGGGGGGTGGGGGGGGGGGGGGGTGGGGGGGGGGGGGGGTGGGGGGGGGGGGGGGTGGGGGGGGGGGGGGGTGGGGGGGGGGGGGGGTGGGGGGGGGGGGGGGTGGGGGGGGGGGGGGGTGGGGGGGGGGGGGGGTGGGGGGGGGGGGGGGTGGGGGGGGGGGGGGGTGGGGGGGGGGGGGGGTGGGGGGGGGGGGGGGTGGGGGGGGGGGGGGGTGGGGGGGGGGGGGGGTGGGGGGGGGGGGGGGTGGGGGGGGGGGGGGGTGGGGGGGGGGGGGGGTGGGGGGGGGGGGGGGTGGGGGGGGGGGGGGGTGGGGGGGGGGGGGGGTGGGGGGGGGGGGGGGTGGGGGGGGGGGGGGGTGGGGGGGGGGGGGGGTGGGGGGGGGGGGGGGTGGGGGGGGGGGGGGGTGGGGGGGGGGGGGGGTGGGGGGGGGGGGGGGTGGGGGGGGGGGGGGGTGGGGGGGGGGGGGGGTGGGGGGGGGGGGGGGTGGGGGGGGGGGGGGGTGGGGGGGGGGGGGGGTGGGGGGGGGGGGGGGTGGGGGGGGGGGGGGGTGGGGGGGGGGGGGGGTGGGGGGGGGGGGGGGTGGGGGGGGGGGGGGGTGGGGGGGGGGGGGGGTGGGGGGGGGGGGGGGTGGGGGGGGGGGGGGGTGGGGGGGGGGGGGGGTGGGGGGGGGGGGGGGTGGGGGGGGGGGGGGGTGGGGGGGGGGGGGGGTGGGGGGGGGGGGGGGTGGGGGGGGGGGGGGGTGGGGGGGGGGGGGGGTGGGGGGGGGGGGGGGTGGGGGGGGGGGGGGGTGGGGGGGGGGGGGGGTGGGGGGGGGGGGGGGTGGGGGGGGGGGGGGGTGGGGGGGGGGGGGGGTGGGGGGGGGGGGGGGTGGGGGGGGGGGGGGGTGGGGGGGGGGGGGGGTGGGGGGGGGGGGGGGTGGGGGGGGGGGGGGGTGGGGGGGGGGGGGGGTGGGGGGGGGGGGGGGTGGGGGGGGGGGGGGGTGGGGGGGGGGGGGGGTGGGGGGGGGGGGGGGTGGGGGGGGGGGGGGGTGGGGGGGGGGGGGGGTGGGGGGGGGGGGGGGTGGGGGGGGGGGGGGGTGGGGGGGGGGGGGGGTGGGGGGGGGGGGGGGTGGGGGGGGGGGGGGGTGGGGGGGGGGGGGGGTGGGGGGGGGGGGGGGTGGGGGGGGGGGGGGGTGGGGGGGGGGGGGGGTGGGGGGGGGGGGGGGTGGGGGGGGGGGGGGGTGGGGGGGGGGGGGGGTGGGGGGGGGGGGGGGTGGGGGGGGGGGGGGGTGGGGGGGGGGGGGGGTGGGGGGGGGGGGGGGTGGGGGGGGGGGGGGGTGGGGGGGGGGGGGGGTGGGGGGGGGGGGGGGTGGGGGGGGGGGGGGGTGGGGGGGGGGGGGGGTGGGGGGGGGGGGGGGTGGGGGGGGGGGGGGGTGGGGGGGGGGGGGGGTGGGGGGGGGGGGGGGTGGGGGGGGGGGGGGGTGGGGGGGGGGGGGGGTGGGGGGGGGGGGGGGTGGGGGGGGGGGGGGGTGGGGGGGGGGGGGGGTGGGGGGGGGGGGGGGTGGGGGGGGGGGGGGGTGGGGGGGGGGGGGGGTGGGGGGGGGGGGGGGTGGGGGGGGGGGGGGGTGGGGGGGGGGGGGGGTGGGGGGGGGGGGGGGTGGGGGGGGGGGGGGGTGGGGGGGGGGGGGGGTGGGGGGGGGGGGGGGTGGGGGGGGGGGGGGGTGGGGGGGGGGGGGGGTGGGGGGGGGGGGGGGTGGGGGGGGGGGGGGGTGGGGGGGGGGGGGGGTGGGGGGGGGGGGGGGTGGGGGGGGGGGGGGGTGGGGGGGGGGGGGGGTGGGGGGGGGGGGGGGTGGGGGGGGGGGGGGGTGGGGGGGGGGGGGGGTGGGGGGGGGGGGGGGTGGGGGGGGGGGGGGGTGGGGGGGGGGGGGGGTGGGGGGGGGGGGGGGTGGGGGGGGGGGGGGGTGGGGGGGGGGGGGGGTGGGGGGGGGGGGGGGTGGGGGGGGGGGGGGGTGGGGGGGGGGGGGGGTGGGGGGGGGGGGGGGTGGGGGGGGGGGGGGGTGGGGGGGGGGGGGGGTGGGGGGGGGGGGGGGTGGGGGGGGGGGGGGGTGGGGGGGGGGGGGGGTGGGGGGGGGGGGGGGTGGGGGGGGGGGGGGGTGGGGGGGGGGGGGGGTGGGGGGGGGGGGGGGTGGGGGGGGGGGGGGGTGGGGGGGGGGGGGGGTGGGGGGGGGGGGGGGTGGGGGGGGGGGGGGGTGGGGGGGGGGGGGGGTGGGGGGGGGGGGGGGTGGGGGGGGGGGGGGGTGGGGGGGGGGGGGGGTGGGGGGGGGGGGGGGTGGGGGGGGGGGGGGGTGGGGGGGGGGGGGGGTGGGGGGGGGGGGGGGTGGGGGGGGGGGGGGGTGGGGGGGGGGGGGGGTGGGGGGGGGGGGGGGTGGGGGGGGGGGGGGGTGGGGGGGGGGGGGGGTGGGGGGGGGGGGGGGTGGGGGGGGGGGGGGGTGGGGGGGGGGGGGGGTGGGGGGGGGGGGGGGTGGGGGGGGGGGGGGGTGGGGGGGGGGGGGGGTGGGGGGGGGGGGGGGTGGGGGGGGGGGGGGGTGGGGGGGGGGGGGGGTGGGGGGGGGGGGGGGTGGGGGGGGGGGGGGGTGGGGGGGGGGGGGGGTGGGGGGGGGGGGGGGTGGGGGGGGGGGGGGGTGGGGGGGGGGGGGGGTGGGGGGGGGGGGGGGTGGGGGGGGGGGGGGGTGGGGGGGGGGGGGGGTGGGGGGGGGGGGGGGTGGGGGGGGGGGGGGGTGGGGGGGGGGGGGGGTGGGGGGGGGGGGGGGTGGGGGGGGGGGGGGGTGGGGGGGGGGGGGGGTGGGGGGGGGGGGGGGTGGGGGGGGGGGGGGGTGGGGGGGGGGGGGGGTGGGGGGGGGGGGGGGTGGGGGGGGGGGGGGGTGGGGGGGGGGGGGGGTGGGGGGGGGGGGGGGTGGGGGGGGGGGGGGGTGGGGGGGGGGGGGGGTGGGGGGGGGGGGGGGTGGGGGGGGGGGGGGGTGGGGGGGGGGGGGGGTGGGGGGGGGGGGGGGTGGGGGGGGGGGGGGGTGGGGGGGGGGGGGGGTGGGGGGGGGGGGGGGTGGGGGGGGGGGGGGGTGGGGGGGGGGGGGGGTGGGGGGGGGGGGGGGTGGGGGGGGGGGGGGGTGGGGGGGGGGGGGGGTGGGGGGGGGGGGGGGTGGGGGGGGGGGGGGGTGGGGGGGGGGGGGGGTGGGGGGGGGGGGGGGTGGGGGGGGGGGGGGGTGGGGGGGGGGGGGGGTGGGGGGGGGGGGGGGTGGGGGGGGGGGGGGGTGGGGGGGGGGGGGGGTGGGGGGGGGGGGGGGTGGGGGGGGGGGGGGGTGGGGGGGGGGGGGGGTGGGGGGGGGGGGGGGTGGGGGGGGGGGGGGGTGGGGGGGGGGGGGGGTGGGGGGGGGGGGGGGTGGGGGGGGGGGGGGGTGGGGGGGGGGGGGGGTGGGGGGGGGGGGGGGTGGGGGGGGGGGGGGGTGGGGGGGGGGGGGGGTGGGGGGGGGGGGGGGTGGGGGGGGGGGGGGGTGGGGGGGGGGGGGGGTGGGGGGGGGGGGGGGTGGGGGGGGGGGGGGGTGGGGGGGGGGGGGGGTGGGGGGGGGGGGGGGTGGGGGGGGGGGGGGGTGGGGGGGGGGGGGGGTGGGGGGGGGGGGGGGTGGGGGGGGGGGGGGGTGGGGGGGGGGGGGGGTGGGGGGGGGGGGGGGTGGGGGGGGGGGGGGGTGGGGGGGGGGGGGGGTGGGGGGGGGGGGGGGTGGGGGGGGGGGGGGGTGGGGGGGGGGGGGGGTGGGGGGGGGGGGGGGTGGGGGGGGGGGGGGGTGGGGGGGGGGGGGGGTGGGGGGGGGGGGGGGTGGGGGGGGGGGGGGGTGGGGGGGGGGGGGGGTGGGGGGGGGGGGGGGTGGGGGGGGGGGGGGGTGGGGGGGGGGGGGGGTGGGGGGGGGGGGGGGTGGGGGGGGGGGGGGGTGGGGGGGGGGGGGGGTGGGGGGGGGGGGGGGTGGGGGGGGGGGGGGGTGGGGGGGGGGGGGGGTGGGGGGGGGGGGGGGTGGGGGGGGGGGGGGGTGGGGGGGGGGGGGGGTGGGGGGGGGGGGGGGTGGGGGGGGGGGGGGGTGGGGGGGGGGGGGGGTGGGGGGGGGGGGGGGTGGGGGGGGGGGGGGGTGGGGGGGGGGGGGGGTGGGGGGGGGGGGGGGTGGGGGGGGGGGGGGGTGGGGGGGGGGGGGGGTGGGGGGGGGGGGGGGTGGGGGGGGGGGGGGGTGGGGGGGGGGGGGGGTGGGGGGGGGGGGGGGTGGGGGGGGGGGGGGGTGGGGGGGGGGGGGGGTGGGGGGGGGGGGGGGTGGGGGGGGGGGGGGGTGGGGGGGGGGGGGGGTGGGGGGGGGGGGGGGTGGGGGGGGGGGGGGGTGGGGGGGGGGGGGGGTGGGGGGGGGGGGGGGTGGGGGGGGGGGGGGGTGGGGGGGGGGGGGGGTGGGGGGGGGGGGGGGTGGGGGGGGGGGGGGGTGGGGGGGGGGGGGGGTGGGGGGGGGGGGGGGTGGGGGGGGGGGGGGGTGGGGGGGGGGGGGGGTGGGGGGGGGGGGGGGTGGGGGGGGGGGGGGGTGGGGGGGGGGGGGGGTGGGGGGGGGGGGGGGTGGGGGGGGGGGGGGGTGGGGGGGGGGGGGGGTGGGGGGGGGGGGGGGTGGGGGGGGGGGGGGGTGGGGGGGGGGGGGGGTGGGGGGGGGGGGGGGTGGGGGGGGGGGGGGGTGGGGGGGGGGGGGGGTGGGGGGGGGGGGGGGTGGGGGGGGGGGGGGGTGGGGGGGGGGGGGGGTGGGGGGGGGGGGGGGTGGGGGGGGGGGGGGGTGGGGGGGGGGGGGGGTGGGGGGGGGGGGGGGTGGGGGGGGGGGGGGGTGGGGGGGGGGGGGGGTGGGGGGGGGGGGGGGTGGGGGGGGGGGGGGGTGGGGGGGGGGGGGGGTGGGGGGGGGGGGGGGTGGGGGGGGGGGGGGGTGGGGGGGGGGGGGGGTGGGGGGGGGGGGGGGTGGGGGGGGGGGGGGGTGGGGGGGGGGGGGGGTGGGGGGGGGGGGGGGTGGGGGGGGGGGGGGGTGGGGGGGGGGGGGGGTGGGGGGGGGGGGGGGTGGGGGGGGGGGGGGGTGGGGGGGGGGGGGGGTGGGGGGGGGGGGGGGTGGGGGGGGGGGGGGGTGGGGGGGGGGGGGGGTGGGGGGGGGGGGGGGTGGGGGGGGGGGGGGGTGGGGGGGGGGGGGGGTGGGGGGGGGGGGGGGTGGGGGGGGGGGGGGGTGGGGGGGGGGGGGGGTGGGGGGGGGGGGGGGTGGGGGGGGGGGGGGGTGGGGGGGGGGGGGGGTGGGGGGGGGGGGGGGTGGGGGGGGGGGGGGGTGGGGGGGGGGGGGGGTGGGGGGGGGGGGGGGTGGGGGGGGGGGGGGGTGGGGGGGGGGGGGGGTGGGGGGGGGGGGGGGTGGGGGGGGGGGGGGGTGGGGGGGGGGGGGGGTGGGGGGGGGGGGGGGTGGGGGGGGGGGGGGGTGGGGGGGGGGGGGGGTGGGGGGGGGGGGGGGTGGGGGGGGGGGGGGGTGGGGGGGGGGGGGGGTGGGGGGGGGGGGGGGTGGGGGGGGGGGGGGGTGGGGGGGGGGGGGGGTGGGGGGGGGGGGGGGTGGGGGGGGGGGGGGGTGGGGGGGGGGGGGGGTGGGGGGGGGGGGGGGTGGGGGGGGGGGGGGGTGGGGGGGGGGGGGGGTGGGGGGGGGGGGGGGTGGGGGGGGGGGGGGGTGGGGGGGGGGGGGGGTGGGGGGGGGGGGGGGTGGGGGGGGGGGGGGGTGGGGGGGGGGGGGGGTGGGGGGGGGGGGGGGTGGGGGGGGGGGGGGGTGGGGGGGGGGGGGGGTGGGGGGGGGGGGGGGTGGGGGGGGGGGGGGGTGGGGGGGGGGGGGGGTGGGGGGGGGGGGGGGTGGGGGGGGGGGGGGGTGGGGGGGGGGGGGGGTGGGGGGGGGGGGGGGTGGGGGGGGGGGGGGGTGGGGGGGGGGGGGGGTGGGGGGGGGGGGGGGTGGGGGGGGGGGGGGGTGGGGGGGGGGGGGGGTGGGGGGGGGGGGGGGTGGGGGGGGGGGGGGGTGGGGGGGGGGGGGGGTGGGGGGGGGGGGGGGTGGGGGGGGGGGGGGGTGGGGGGGGGGGGGGGTGGGGGGGGGGGGGGGTGGGGGGGGGGGGGGGTGGGGGGGGGGGGGGGTGGGGGGGGGGGGGGGTGGGGGGGGGGGGGGGTGGGGGGGGGGGGGGGTGGGGGGGGGGGGGGGTGGGGGGGGGGGGGGGTGGGGGGGGGGGGGGGTGGGGGGGGGGGGGGGTGGGGGGGGGGGGGGGTGGGGGGGGGGGGGGGTGGGGGGGGGGGGGGGTGGGGGGGGGGGGGGGTGGGGGGGGGGGGGGGTGGGGGGGGGGGGGGGTGGGGGGGGGGGGGGGTGGGGGGGGGGGGGGGTGGGGGGGGGGGGGGGTGGGGGGGGGGGGGGGTGGGGGGGGGGGGGGGTGGGGGGGGGGGGGGGTGGGGGGGGGGGGGGGTGGGGGGGGGGGGGGGTGGGGGGGGGGGGGGGTGGGGGGGGGGGGGGGTGGGGGGGGGGGGGGGTGGGGGGGGGGGGGGGTGGGGGGGGGGGGGGGTGGGGGGGGGGGGGGGTGGGGGGGGGGGGGGGTGGGGGGGGGGGGGGGTGGGGGGGGGGGGGGGTGGGGGGGGGGGGGGGTGGGGGGGGGGGGGGGTGGGGGGGGGGGGGGGTGGGGGGGGGGGGGGGTGGGGGGGGGGGGGGGTGGGGGGGGGGGGGGGTGGGGGGGGGGGGGGGTGGGGGGGGGGGGGGGTGGGGGGGGGGGGGGGTGGGGGGGGGGGGGGGTGGGGGGGGGGGGGGGTGGGGGGGGGGGGGGGTGGGGGGGGGGGGGGGTGGGGGGGGGGGGGGGTGGGGGGGGGGGGGGGTGGGGGGGGGGGGGGGTGGGGGGGGGGGGGGGTGGGGGGGGGGGGGGGTGGGGGGGGGGGGGGGTGGGGGGGGGGGGGGGTGGGGGGGGGGGGGGGTGGGGGGGGGGGGGGGTGGGGGGGGGGGGGGGTGGGGGGGGGGGGGGGTGGGGGGGGGGGGGGGTGGGGGGGGGGGGGGGTGGGGGGGGGGGGGGGTGGGGGGGGGGGGGGGTGGGGGGGGGGGGGGGTGGGGGGGGGGGGGGGTGGGGGGGGGGGGGGGTGGGGGGGGGGGGGGGTGGGGGGGGGGGGGGGTGGGGGGGGGGGGGGGTGGGGGGGGGGGGGGGTGGGGGGGGGGGGGGGTGGGGGGGGGGGGGGGTGGGGGGGGGGGGGGGTGGGGGGGGGGGGGGGTGGGGGGGGGGGGGGGTGGGGGGGGGGGGGGGTGGGGGGGGGGGGGGGTGGGGGGGGGGGGGGGTGGGGGGGGGGGGGGGTGGGGGGGGGGGGGGGTGGGGGGGGGGGGGGGTGGGGGGGGGGGGGGGTGGGGGGGGGGGGGGGTGGGGGGGGGGGGGGGTGGGGGGGGGGGGGGGTGGGGGGGGGGGGGGGTGGGGGGGGGGGGGGGTGGGGGGGGGGGGGGGTGGGGGGGGGGGGGGGTGGGGGGGGGGGGGGGTGGGGGGGGGGGGGGGTGGGGGGGGGGGGGGGTGGGGGGGGGGGGGGGTGGGGGGGGGGGGGGGTGGGGGGGGGGGGGGGTGGGGGGGGGGGGGGGTGGGGGGGGGGGGGGGTGGGGGGGGGGGGGGGTGGGGGGGGGGGGGGGTGGGGGGGGGGGGGGGTGGGGGGGGGGGGGGGTGGGGGGGGGGGGGGGTGGGGGGGGGGGGGGGTGGGGGGGGGGGGGGGTGGGGGGGGGGGGGGGTGGGGGGGGGGGGGGGTGGGGGGGGGGGGGGGTGGGGGGGGGGGGGGGTGGGGGGGGGGGGGGGTGGGGGGGGGGGGGGGTGGGGGGGGGGGGGGGTGGGGGGGGGGGGGGGTGGGGGGGGGGGGGGGTGGGGGGGGGGGGGGGTGGGGGGGGGGGGGGGTGGGGGGGGGGGGGGGTGGGGGGGGGGGGGGGTGGGGGGGGGGGGGGGTGGGGGGGGGGGGGGGTGGGGGGGGGGGGGGGTGGGGGGGGGGGGGGGTGGGGGGGGGGGGGGGTGGGGGGGGGGGGGGGTGGGGGGGGGGGGGGGTGGGGGGGGGGGGGGGTGGGGGGGGGGGGGGGTGGGGGGGGGGGGGGGTGGGGGGGGGGGGGGGTGGGGGGGGGGGGGGGTGGGGGGGGGGGGGGGTGGGGGGGGGGGGGGGTGGGGGGGGGGGGGGGTGGGGGGGGGGGGGGGTGGGGGGGGGGGGGGGTGGGGGGGGGGGGGGGTGGGGGGGGGGGGGGGTGGGGGGGGGGGGGGGTGGGGGGGGGGGGGGGTGGGGGGGGGGGGGGGTGGGGGGGGGGGGGGGTGGGGGGGGGGGGGGGTGGGGGGGGGGGGGGGTGGGGGGGGGGGGGGGTGGGGGGGGGGGGGGGTGGGGGGGGGGGGGGGTGGGGGGGGGGGGGGGTGGGGGGGGGGGGGGGTGGGGGGGGGGGGGGGTGGGGGGGGGGGGGGGTGGGGGGGGGGGGGGGTGGGGGGGGGGGGGGGTGGGGGGGGGGGGGGGTGGGGGGGGGGGGGGGTGGGGGGGGGGGGGGGTGGGGGGGGGGGGGGGTGGGGGGGGGGGGGGGTGGGGGGGGGGGGGGGTGGGGGGGGGGGGGGGTGGGGGGGGGGGGGGGTGGGGGGGGGGGGGGGTGGGGGGGGGGGGGGGTGGGGGGGGGGGGGGGTGGGGGGGGGGGGGGGTGGGGGGGGGGGGGGGTGGGGGGGGGGGGGGGTGGGGGGGGGGGGGGGTGGGGGGGGGGGGGGGTGGGGGGGGGGGGGGGTGGGGGGGGGGGGGGGTGGGGGGGGGGGGGGGTGGGGGGGGGGGGGGGTGGGGGGGGGGGGGGGTGGGGGGGGGGGGGGGTGGGGGGGGGGGGGGGTGGGGGGGGGGGGGGGTGGGGGGGGGGGGGGGTGGGGGGGGGGGGGGGTGGGGGGGGGGGGGGGTGGGGGGGGGGGGGGGTGGGGGGGGGGGGGGGTGGGGGGGGGGGGGGGTGGGGGGGGGGGGGGGTGGGGGGGGGGGGGGGTGGGGGGGGGGGGGGGTGGGGGGGGGGGGGGGTGGGGGGGGGGGGGGGTGGGGGGGGGGGGGGGTGGGGGGGGGGGGGGGTGGGGGGGGGGGGGGGTGGGGGGGGGGGGGGGTGGGGGGGGGGGGGGGTGGGGGGGGGGGGGGGTGGGGGGGGGGGGGGGTGGGGGGGGGGGGGGGTGGGGGGGGGGGGGGGTGGGGGGGGGGGGGGGTGGGGGGGGGGGGGGGTGGGGGGGGGGGGGGGTGGGGGGGGGGGGGGGTGGGGGGGGGGGGGGGTGGGGGGGGGGGGGGGTGGGGGGGGGGGGGGGTGGGGGGGGGGGGGGGTGGGGGGGGGGGGGGGTGGGGGGGGGGGGGGGTGGGGGGGGGGGGGGGTGGGGGGGGGGGGGGGTGGGGGGGGGGGGGGGTGGGGGGGGGGGGGGGTGGGGGGGGGGGGGGGTGGGGGGGGGGGGGGGTGGGGGGGGGGGGGGGTGGGGGGGGGGGGGGGTGGGGGGGGGGGGGGGTGGGGGGGGGGGGGGGTGGGGGGGGGGGGGGGTGGGGGGGGGGGGGGGTGGGGGGGGGGGGGGGTGGGGGGGGGGGGGGGTGGGGGGGGGGGGGGGTGGGGGGGGGGGGGGGTGGGGGGGGGGGGGGGTGGGGGGGGGGGGGGGTGGGGGGGGGGGGGGGTGGGGGGGGGGGGGGGTGGGGGGGGGGGGGGGTGGGGGGGGGGGGGGGTGGGGGGGGGGGGGGGTGGGGGGGGGGGGGGGTGGGGGGGGGGGGGGGTGGGGGGGGGGGGGGGTGGGGGGGGGGGGGGGTGGGGGGGGGGGGGGGTGGGGGGGGGGGGGGGTGGGGGGGGGGGGGGGTGGGGGGGGGGGGGGGTGGGGGGGGGGGGGGGTGGGGGGGGGGGGGGGTGGGGGGGGGGGGGGGTGGGGGGGGGGGGGGGTGGGGGGGGGGGGGGGTGGGGGGGGGGGGGGGTGGGGGGGGGGGGGGGTGGGGGGGGGGGGGGGTGGGGGGGGGGGGGGGTGGGGGGGGGGGGGGGTGGGGGGGGGGGGGGGTGGGGGGGGGGGGGGGTGGGGGGGGGGGGGGGTGGGGGGGGGGGGGGGTGGGGGGGGGGGGGGGTGGGGGGGGGGGGGGGTGGGGGGGGGGGGGGGTGGGGGGGGGGGGGGGTGGGGGGGGGGGGGGGTGGGGGGGGGGGGGGGTGGGGGGGGGGGGGGGTGGGGGGGGGGGGGGGTGGGGGGGGGGGGGGGTGGGGGGGGGGGGGGGTGGGGGGGGGGGGGGGTGGGGGGGGGGGGGGGTGGGGGGGGGGGGGGGTGGGGGGGGGGGGGGGTGGGGGGGGGGGGGGGTGGGGGGGGGGGGGGGTGGGGGGGGGGGGGGGTGGGGGGGGGGGGGGGTGGGGGGGGGGGGGGGTGGGGGGGGGGGGGGGTGGGGGGGGGGGGGGGTGGGGGGGGGGGGGGGTGGGGGGGGGGGGGGGTGGGGGGGGGGGGGGGTGGGGGGGGGGGGGGGTGGGGGGGGGGGGGGGTGGGGGGGGGGGGGGGTGGGGGGGGGGGGGGGTGGGGGGGGGGGGGGGTGGGGGGGGGGGGGGGTGGGGGGGGGGGGGGGTGGGGGGGGGGGGGGGTGGGGGGGGGGGGGGGTGGGGGGGGGGGGGGGTGGGGGGGGGGGGGGGTGGGGGGGGGGGGGGGTGGGGGGGGGGGGGGGTGGGGGGGGGGGGGGGTGGGGGGGGGGGGGGGTGGGGGGGGGGGGGGGTGGGGGGGGGGGGGGGTGGGGGGGGGGGGGGGTGGGGGGGGGGGGGGGTGGGGGGGGGGGGGGGTGGGGGGGGGGGGGGGTGGGGGGGGGGGGGGGTGGGGGGGGGGGGGGGTGGGGGGGGGGGGGGGTGGGGGGGGGGGGGGGTGGGGGGGGGGGGGGGTGGGGGGGGGGGGGGGTGGGGGGGGGGGGGGGTGGGGGGGGGGGGGGGTGGGGGGGGGGGGGGGTGGGGGGGGGGGGGGGTGGGGGGGGGGGGGGGTGGGGGGGGGGGGGGGTGGGGGGGGGGGGGGGTGGGGGGGGGGGGGGGTGGGGGGGGGGGGGGGTGGGGGGGGGGGGGGGTGGGGGGGGGGGGGGGTGGGGGGGGGGGGGGGTGGGGGGGGGGGGGGGTGGGGGGGGGGGGGGGTGGGGGGGGGGGGGGGTGGGGGGGGGGGGGGGTGGGGGGGGGGGGGGGTGGGGGGGGGGGGGGGTGGGGGGGGGGGGGGGTGGGGGGGGGGGGGGGTGGGGGGGGGGGGGGGTGGGGGGGGGGGGGGGTGGGGGGGGGGGGGGGTGGGGGGGGGGGGGGGTGGGGGGGGGGGGGGGTGGGGGGGGGGGGGGGTGGGGGGGGGGGGGGGTGGGGGGGGGGGGGGGTGGGGGGGGGGGGGGGTGGGGGGGGGGGGGGGTGGGGGGGGGGGGGGGTGGGGGGGGGGGGGGGTGGGGGGGGGGGGGGGTGGGGGGGGGGGGGGGTGGGGGGGGGGGGGGGTGGGGGGGGGGGGGGGTGGGGGGGGGGGGGGGTGGGGGGGGGGGGGGGTGGGGGGGGGGGGGGGTGGGGGGGGGGGGGGGTGGGGGGGGGGGGGGGTGGGGGGGGGGGGGGGTGGGGGGGGGGGGGGGTGGGGGGGGGGGGGGGTGGGGGGGGGGGGGGGTGGGGGGGGGGGGGGGTGGGGGGGGGGGGGGGTGGGGGGGGGGGGGGGTGGGGGGGGGGGGGGGTGGGGGGGGGGGGGGGTGGGGGGGGGGGGGGGTGGGGGGGGGGGGGGGTGGGGGGGGGGGGGGGTGGGGGGGGGGGGGGGTGGGGGGGGGGGGGGGTGGGGGGGGGGGGGGGTGGGGGGGGGGGGGGGTGGGGGGGGGGGGGGGTGGGGGGGGGGGGGGGTGGGGGGGGGGGGGGGTGGGGGGGGGGGGGGGTGGGGGGGGGGGGGGGTGGGGGGGGGGGGGGGTGGGGGGGGGGGGGGGTGGGGGGGGGGGGGGGTGGGGGGGGGGGGGGGTGGGGGGGGGGGGGGGTGGGGGGGGGGGGGGGTGGGGGGGGGGGGGGGTGGGGGGGGGGGGGGGTGGGGGGGGGGGGGGGTGGGGGGGGGGGGGGGTGGGGGGGGGGGGGGGTGGGGGGGGGGGGGGGTGGGGGGGGGGGGGGGTGGGGGGGGGGGGGGGTGGGGGGGGGGGGGGGTGGGGGGGGGGGGGGGTGGGGGGGGGGGGGGGTGGGGGGGGGGGGGGGTGGGGGGGGGGGGGGGTGGGGGGGGGGGGGGGTGGGGGGGGGGGGGGGTGGGGGGGGGGGGGGGTGGGGGGGGGGGGGGGTGGGGGGGGGGGGGGGTGGGGGGGGGGGGGGGTGGGGGGGGGGGGGGGTGGGGGGGGGGGGGGGTGGGGGGGGGGGGGGGTGGGGGGGGGGGGGGGTGGGGGGGGGGGGGGGTGGGGGGGGGGGGGGGTGGGGGGGGGGGGGGGTGGGGGGGGGGGGGGGTGGGGGGGGGGGGGGGTGGGGGGGGGGGGGGGTGGGGGGGGGGGGGGGTGGGGGGGGGGGGGGGTGGGGGGGGGGGGGGGTGGGGGGGGGGGGGGGTGGGGGGGGGGGGGGGTGGGGGGGGGGGGGGGTGGGGGGGGGGGGGGGTGGGGGGGGGGGGGGGTGGGGGGGGGGGGGGGTGGGGGGGGGGGGGGGTGGGGGGGGGGGGGGGTGGGGGGGGGGGGGGGTGGGGGGGGGGGGGGGTGGGGGGGGGGGGGGGTGGGGGGGGGGGGGGGTGGGGGGGGGGGGGGGTGGGGGGGGGGGGGGGTGGGGGGGGGGGGGGGTGGGGGGGGGGGGGGGTGGGGGGGGGGGGGGGTGGGGGGGGGGGGGGGTGGGGGGGGGGGGGGGTGGGGGGGGGGGGGGGTGGGGGGGGGGGGGGGTGGGGGGGGGGGGGGGTGGGGGGGGGGGGGGGTGGGGGGGGGGGGGGGTGGGGGGGGGGGGGGGTGGGGGGGGGGGGGGGTGGGGGGGGGGGGGGGTGGGGGGGGGGGGGGGTGGGGGGGGGGGGGGGTGGGGGGGGGGGGGGGTGGGGGGGGGGGGGGGTGGGGGGGGGGGGGGGTGGGGGGGGGGGGGGGTGGGGGGGGGGGGGGGTGGGGGGGGGGGGGGGTGGGGGGGGGGGGGGGTGGGGGGGGGGGGGGGTGGGGGGGGGGGGGGGTGGGGGGGGGGGGGGGTGGGGGGGGGGGGGGGTGGGGGGGGGGGGGGGTGGGGGGGGGGGGGGGTGGGGGGGGGGGGGGGTGGGGGGGGGGGGGGGTGGGGGGGGGGGGGGGTGGGGGGGGGGGGGGGTGGGGGGGGGGGGGGGTGGGGGGGGGGGGGGGTGGGGGGGGGGGGGGGTGGGGGGGGGGGGGGGTGGGGGGGGGGGGGGGTGGGGGGGGGGGGGGGTGGGGGGGGGGGGGGGTGGGGGGGGGGGGGGGTGGGGGGGGGGGGGGGTGGGGGGGGGGGGGGGTGGGGGGGGGGGGGGGTGGGGGGGGGGGGGGGTGGGGGGGGGGGGGGGTGGGGGGGGGGGGGGGTGGGGGGGGGGGGGGGTGGGGGGGGGGGGGGGTGGGGGGGGGGGGGGGTGGGGGGGGGGGGGGGTGGGGGGGGGGGGGGGTGGGGGGGGGGGGGGGTGGGGGGGGGGGGGGGTGGGGGGGGGGGGGGGTGGGGGGGGGGGGGGGTGGGGGGGGGGGGGGGTGGGGGGGGGGGGGGGTGGGGGGGGGGGGGGGTGGGGGGGGGGGGGGGTGGGGGGGGGGGGGGGTGGGGGGGGGGGGGGGTGGGGGGGGGGGGGGGTGGGGGGGGGGGGGGGTGGGGGGGGGGGGGGGTGGGGGGGGGGGGGGGTGGGGGGGGGGGGGGGTGGGGGGGGGGGGGGGTGGGGGGGGGGGGGGGTGGGGGGGGGGGGGGGTGGGGGGGGGGGGGGGTGGGGGGGGGGGGGGGTGGGGGGGGGGGGGGGTGGGGGGGGGGGGGGGTGGGGGGGGGGGGGGGTGGGGGGGGGGGGGGGTGGGGGGGGGGGGGGGTGGGGGGGGGGGGGGGTGGGGGGGGGGGGGGGTGGGGGGGGGGGGGGGTGGGGGGGGGGGGGGGTGGGGGGGGGGGGGGGTGGGGGGGGGGGGGGGTGGGGGGGGGGGGGGGTGGGGGGGGGGGGGGGTGGGGGGGGGGGGGGGTGGGGGGGGGGGGGGGTGGGGGGGGGGGGGGGTGGGGGGGGGGGGGGGTGGGGGGGGGGGGGGGTGGGGGGGGGGGGGGGTGGGGGGGGGGGGGGGTGGGGGGGGGGGGGGGTGGGGGGGGGGGGGGGTGGGGGGGGGGGGGGGTGGGGGGGGGGGGGGGTGGGGGGGGGGGGGGGTGGGGGGGGGGGGGGGTGGGGGGGGGGGGGGGTGGGGGGGGGGGGGGGTGGGGGGGGGGGGGGGTGGGGGGGGGGGGGGGTGGGGGGGGGGGGGGGTGGGGGGGGGGGGGGGTGGGGGGGGGGGGGGGTGGGGGGGGGGGGGGGTGGGGGGGGGGGGGGGTGGGGGGGGGGGGGGGTGGGGGGGGGGGGGGGTGGGGGGGGGGGGGGGTGGGGGGGGGGGGGGGTGGGGGGGGGGGGGGGTGGGGGGGGGGGGGGGTGGGGGGGGGGGGGGGTGGGGGGGGGGGGGGGTGGGGGGGGGGGGGGGTGGGGGGGGGGGGGGGTGGGGGGGGGGGGGGGTGGGGGGGGGGGGGGGTGGGGGGGGGGGGGGGTGGGGGGGGGGGGGGGTGGGGGGGGGGGGGGGTGGGGGGGGGGGGGGGTGGGGGGGGGGGGGGGTGGGGGGGGGGGGGGGTGGGGGGGGGGGGGGGTGGGGGGGGGGGGGGGTGGGGGGGGGGGGGGGTGGGGGGGGGGGGGGGTGGGGGGGGGGGGGGGTGGGGGGGGGGGGGGGTGGGGGGGGGGGGGGGTGGGGGGGGGGGGGGGTGGGGGGGGGGGGGGGTGGGGGGGGGGGGGGGTGGGGGGGGGGGGGGGTGGGGGGGGGGGGGGGTGGGGGGGGGGGGGGGTGGGGGGGGGGGGGGGTGGGGGGGGGGGGGGGTGGGGGGGGGGGGGGGTGGGGGGGGGGGGGGGTGGGGGGGGGGGGGGGTGGGGGGGGGGGGGGGTGGGGGGGGGGGGGGGTGGGGGGGGGGGGGGGTGGGGGGGGGGGGGGGTGGGGGGGGGGGGGGGTGGGGGGGGGGGGGGGTGGGGGGGGGGGGGGGTGGGGGGGGGGGGGGGTGGGGGGGGGGGGGGGTGGGGGGGGGGGGGGGTGGGGGGGGGGGGGGGTGGGGGGGGGGGGGGGTGGGGGGGGGGGGGGGTGGGGGGGGGGGGGGGTGGGGGGGGGGGGGGGTGGGGGGGGGGGGGGGTGGGGGGGGGGGGGGGTGGGGGGGGGGGGGGGTGGGGGGGGGGGGGGGTGGGGGGGGGGGGGGGTGGGGGGGGGGGGGGGTGGGGGGGGGGGGGGGTGGGGGGGGGGGGGGGTGGGGGGGGGGGGGGGTGGGGGGGGGGGGGGGTGGGGGGGGGGGGGGGTGGGGGGGGGGGGGGGTGGGGGGGGGGGGGGGTGGGGGGGGGGGGGGGTGGGGGGGGGGGGGGGTGGGGGGGGGGGGGGGTGGGGGGGGGGGGGGGTGGGGGGGGGGGGGGGTGGGGGGGGGGGGGGGTGGGGGGGGGGGGGGGTGGGGGGGGGGGGGGGTGGGGGGGGGGGGGGGTGGGGGGGGGGGGGGGTGGGGGGGGGGGGGGGTGGGGGGGGGGGGGGGTGGGGGGGGGGGGGGGTGGGGGGGGGGGGGGGTGGGGGGGGGGGGGGGTGGGGGGGGGGGGGGGTGGGGGGGGGGGGGGGTGGGGGGGGGGGGGGGTGGGGGGGGGGGGGGGTGGGGGGGGGGGGGGGTGGGGGGGGGGGGGGGTGGGGGGGGGGGGGGGTGGGGGGGGGGGGGGGTGGGGGGGGGGGGGGGTGGGGGGGGGGGGGGGTGGGGGGGGGGGGGGGTGGGGGGGGGGGGGGGTGGGGGGGGGGGGGGGTGGGGGGGGGGGGGGGTGGGGGGGGGGGGGGGTGGGGGGGGGGGGGGGTGGGGGGGGGGGGGGGTGGGGGGGGGGGGGGGTGGGGGGGGGGGGGGGTGGGGGGGGGGGGGGGTGGGGGGGGGGGGGGGTGGGGGGGGGGGGGGGTGGGGGGGGGGGGGGGTGGGGGGGGGGGGGGGTGGGGGGGGGGGGGGGTGGGGGGGGGGGGGGGTGGGGGGGGGGGGGGGTGGGGGGGGGGGGGGGTGGGGGGGGGGGGGGGTGGGGGGGGGGGGGGGTGGGGGGGGGGGGGGGTGGGGGGGGGGGGGGGTGGGGGGGGGGGGGGGTGGGGGGGGGGGGGGGTGGGGGGGGGGGGGGGTGGGGGGGGGGGGGGGTGGGGGGGGGGGGGGGTGGGGGGGGGGGGGGGTGGGGGGGGGGGGGGGTGGGGGGGGGGGGGGGTGGGGGGGGGGGGGGGTGGGGGGGGGGGGGGGTGGGGGGGGGGGGGGGTGGGGGGGGGGGGGGGTGGGGGGGGGGGGGGGTGGGGGGGGGGGGGGGTGGGGGGGGGGGGGGGTGGGGGGGGGGGGGGGTGGGGGGGGGGGGGGGTGGGGGGGGGGGGGGGTGGGGGGGGGGGGGGGTGGGGGGGGGGGGGGGTGGGGGGGGGGGGGGGTGGGGGGGGGGGGGGGTGGGGGGGGGGGGGGGTGGGGGGGGGGGGGGGTGGGGGGGGGGGGGGGTGGGGGGGGGGGGGGGTGGGGGGGGGGGGGGGTGGGGGGGGGGGGGGGTGGGGGGGGGGGGGGGTGGGGGGGGGGGGGGGTGGGGGGGGGGGGGGGTGGGGGGGGGGGGGGGTGGGGGGGGGGGGGGGTGGGGGGGGGGGGGGGTGGGGGGGGGGGGGGGTGGGGGGGGGGGGGGGTGGGGGGGGGGGGGGGTGGGGGGGGGGGGGGGTGGGGGGGGGGGGGGGTGGGGGGGGGGGGGGGTGGGGGGGGGGGGGGGTGGGGGGGGGGGGGGGTGGGGGGGGGGGGGGGTGGGGGGGGGGGGGGGTGGGGGGGGGGGGGGGTGGGGGGGGGGGGGGGTGGGGGGGGGGGGGGGTGGGGGGGGGGGGGGGTGGGGGGGGGGGGGGGTGGGGGGGGGGGGGGGTGGGGGGGGGGGGGGGTGGGGGGGGGGGGGGGTGGGGGGGGGGGGGGGTGGGGGGGGGGGGGGGTGGGGGGGGGGGGGGGTGGGGGGGGGGGGGGGTGGGGGGGGGGGGGGGTGGGGGGGGGGGGGGGTGGGGGGGGGGGGGGGTGGGGGGGGGGGGGGGTGGGGGGGGGGGGGGGTGGGGGGGGGGGGGGGTGGGGGGGGGGGGGGGTGGGGGGGGGGGGGGGTGGGGGGGGGGGGGGGTGGGGGGGGGGGGGGGTGGGGGGGGGGGGGGGTGGGGGGGGGGGGGGGTGGGGGGGGGGGGGGGTGGGGGGGGGGGGGGGTGGGGGGGGGGGGGGGTGGGGGGGGGGGGGGGTGGGGGGGGGGGGGGGTGGGGGGGGGGGGGGGTGGGGGGGGGGGGGGGTGGGGGGGGGGGGGGGTGGGGGGGGGGGGGGGTGGGGGGGGGGGGGGGTGGGGGGGGGGGGGGGTGGGGGGGGGGGGGGGTGGGGGGGGGGGGGGGTGGGGGGGGGGGGGGGTGGGGGGGGGGGGGGGTGGGGGGGGGGGGGGGTGGGGGGGGGGGGGGGTGGGGGGGGGGGGGGGTGGGGGGGGGGGGGGGTGGGGGGGGGGGGGGGTGGGGGGGGGGGGGGGTGGGGGGGGGGGGGGGTGGGGGGGGGGGGGGGTGGGGGGGGGGGGGGGTGGGGGGGGGGGGGGGTGGGGGGGGGGGGGGGTGGGGGGGGGGGGGGGTGGGGGGGGGGGGGGGTGGGGGGGGGGGGGGGTGGGGGGGGGGGGGGGTGGGGGGGGGGGGGGGTGGGGGGGGGGGGGGGTGGGGGGGGGGGGGGGTGGGGGGGGGGGGGGGTGGGGGGGGGGGGGGGTGGGGGGGGGGGGGGGTGGGGGGGGGGGGGGGTGGGGGGGGGGGGGGGTGGGGGGGGGGGGGGGTGGGGGGGGGGGGGGGTGGGGGGGGGGGGGGGTGGGGGGGGGGGGGGGTGGGGGGGGGGGGGGGTGGGGGGGGGGGGGGGTGGGGGGGGGGGGGGGTGGGGGGGGGGGGGGGTGGGGGGGGGGGGGGGTGGGGGGGGGGGGGGGTGGGGGGGGGGGGGGGTGGGGGGGGGGGGGGGTGGGGGGGGGGGGGGGTGGGGGGGGGGGGGGGTGGGGGGGGGGGGGGGTGGGGGGGGGGGGGGGTGGGGGGGGGGGGGGGTGGGGGGGGGGGGGGGTGGGGGGGGGGGGGGGTGGGGGGGGGGGGGGGTGGGGGGGGGGGGGGGTGGGGGGGGGGGGGGGTGGGGGGGGGGGGGGGTGGGGGGGGGGGGGGGTGGGGGGGGGGGGGGGTGGGGGGGGGGGGGGGTGGGGGGGGGGGGGGGTGGGGGGGGGGGGGGGTGGGGGGGGGGGGGGGTGGGGGGGGGGGGGGGTGGGGGGGGGGGGGGGTGGGGGGGGGGGGGGGTGGGGGGGGGGGGGGGTGGGGGGGGGGGGGGGTGGGGGGGGGGGGGGGTGGGGGGGGGGGGGGGTGGGGGGGGGGGGGGGTGGGGGGGGGGGGGGGTGGGGGGGGGGGGGGGTGGGGGGGGGGGGGGGTGGGGGGGGGGGGGGGTGGGGGGGGGGGGGGGTGGGGGGGGGGGGGGGTGGGGGGGGGGGGGGGTGGGGGGGGGGGGGGGTGGGGGGGGGGGGGGGTGGGGGGGGGGGGGGGTGGGGGGGGGGGGGGGTGGGGGGGGGGGGGGGTGGGGGGGGGGGGGGGTGGGGGGGGGGGGGGGTGGGGGGGGGGGGGGGTGGGGGGGGGGGGGGGTGGGGGGGGGGGGGGGTGGGGGGGGGGGGGGGTGGGGGGGGGGGGGGGTGGGGGGGGGGGGGGGTGGGGGGGGGGGGGGGTGGGGGGGGGGGGGGGTGGGGGGGGGGGGGGGTGGGGGGGGGGGGGGGTGGGGGGGGGGGGGGGTGGGGGGGGGGGGGGGTGGGGGGGGGGGGGGGTGGGGGGGGGGGGGGGTGGGGGGGGGGGGGGGTGGGGGGGGGGGGGGGTGGGGGGGGGGGGGGGTGGGGGGGGGGGGGGGTGGGGGGGGGGGGGGGTGGGGGGGGGGGGGGGTGGGGGGGGGGGGGGGTGGGGGGGGGGGGGGGTGGGGGGGGGGGGGGGTGGGGGGGGGGGGGGGTGGGGGGGGGGGGGGGTGGGGGGGGGGGGGGGTGGGGGGGGGGGGGGGTGGGGGGGGGGGGGGGTGGGGGGGGGGGGGGGTGGGGGGGGGGGGGGGTGGGGGGGGGGGGGGGTGGGGGGGGGGGGGGGTGGGGGGGGGGGGGGGTGGGGGGGGGGGGGGGTGGGGGGGGGGGGGGGTGGGGGGGGGGGGGGGTGGGGGGGGGGGGGGGTGGGGGGGGGGGGGGGTGGGGGGGGGGGGGGGTGGGGGGGGGGGGGGGTGGGGGGGGGGGGGGGTGGGGGGGGGGGGGGGTGGGGGGGGGGGGGGGTGGGGGGGGGGGGGGGTGGGGGGGGGGGGGGGTGGGGGGGGGGGGGGGTGGGGGGGGGGGGGGGTGGGGGGGGGGGGGGGTGGGGGGGGGGGGGGGTGGGGGGGGGGGGGGGTGGGGGGGGGGGGGGGTGGGGGGGGGGGGGGGTGGGGGGGGGGGGGGGTGGGGGGGGGGGGGGGTGGGGGGGGGGGGGGGTGGGGGGGGGGGGGGGTGGGGGGGGGGGGGGGTGGGGGGGGGGGGGGGTGGGGGGGGGGGGGGGTGGGGGGGGGGGGGGGTGGGGGGGGGGGGGGGTGGGGGGGGGGGGGGGTGGGGGGGGGGGGGGGTGGGGGGGGGGGGGGGTGGGGGGGGGGGGGGGTGGGGGGGGGGGGGGGTGGGGGGGGGGGGGGGTGGGGGGGGGGGGGGGTGGGGGGGGGGGGGGGTGGGGGGGGGGGGGGGTGGGGGGGGGGGGGGGTGGGGGGGGGGGGGGGTGGGGGGGGGGGGGGGTGGGGGGGGGGGGGGGTGGGGGGGGGGGGGGGTGGGGGGGGGGGGGGGTGGGGGGGGGGGGGGGTGGGGGGGGGGGGGGGTGGGGGGGGGGGGGGGTGGGGGGGGGGGGGGGTGGGGGGGGGGGGGGGTGGGGGGGGGGGGGGGTGGGGGGGGGGGGGGGTGGGGGGGGGGGGGGGTGGGGGGGGGGGGGGGTGGGGGGGGGGGGGGGTGGGGGGGGGGGGGGGTGGGGGGGGGGGGGGGTGGGGGGGGGGGGGGGTGGGGGGGGGGGGGGGTGGGGGGGGGGGGGGGTGGGGGGGGGGGGGGGTGGGGGGGGGGGGGGGTGGGGGGGGGGGGGGGTGGGGGGGGGGGGGGGTGGGGGGGGGGGGGGGTGGGGGGGGGGGGGGGTGGGGGGGGGGGGGGGTGGGGGGGGGGGGGGGTGGGGGGGGGGGGGGGTGGGGGGGGGGGGGGGTGGGGGGGGGGGGGGGTGGGGGGGGGGGGGGGTGGGGGGGGGGGGGGGTGGGGGGGGGGGGGGGTGGGGGGGGGGGGGGGTGGGGGGGGGGGGGGGTGGGGGGGGGGGGGGGTGGGGGGGGGGGGGGGTGGGGGGGGGGGGGGGTGGGGGGGGGGGGGGGTGGGGGGGGGGGGGGGTGGGGGGGGGGGGGGGTGGGGGGGGGGGGGGGTGGGGGGGGGGGGGGGTGGGGGGGGGGGGGGGTGGGGGGGGGGGGGGGTGGGGGGGGGGGGGGGTGGGGGGGGGGGGGGGTGGGGGGGGGGGGGGGTGGGGGGGGGGGGGGGTGGGGGGGGGGGGGGGTGGGGGGGGGGGGGGGTGGGGGGGGGGGGGGGTGGGGGGGGGGGGGGGTGGGGGGGGGGGGGGGTGGGGGGGGGGGGGGGTGGGGGGGGGGGGGGGTGGGGGGGGGGGGGGGTGGGGGGGGGGGGGGGTGGGGGGGGGGGGGGGTGGGGGGGGGGGGGGGTGGGGGGGGGGGGGGGTGGGGGGGGGGGGGGGTGGGGGGGGGGGGGGGTGGGGGGGGGGGGGGGTGGGGGGGGGGGGGGGTGGGGGGGGGGGGGGGTGGGGGGGGGGGGGGGTGGGGGGGGGG
Source organism: Sphaerodactylus townsendi (assembly GCF_021028975.2). NCBI lineage: Eukaryota > Metazoa > Chordata > Lepidosauria > Squamata > Sphaerodactylidae > Sphaerodactylus > Sphaerodactylus townsendi. The sequence goes on from NC_059432.1 coordinate 107,283,291, forward strand.
GGGGGTGGGGGGGGGGGGGGGTGGGGGGGGGGGGGGGTGGGGGGGGGGGGGGGTGGGGGGGGGGGGGGGTGGGGGGGGGGGGGGGTGGGGGGGGGGGGGGGTGGGGGGGGGGGGGGGTGGGGGGGGGGGGGGGTGGGGGGGGGGGGGGGTGGGGGGGGGGGGGGGTGGGGGGGGGGGGGGGTGGGGGGGGGGGGGGGTGGGGGGGGGGGGGGGTGGGGGGGGGGGGGGGTGGGGGGGGGGGGGGGTGGGGGGGGGGGGGGGTGGGGGGGGGGGGGGGTGGGGGGGGGGGGGGGTGGGGGGGGGGGGGGGTGGGGGGGGGGGGGGGTGGGGGGGGGGGGGGGTGGGGGGGGGGGGGGGTGGGGGGGGGGGGGGGTGGGGGGGGGGGGGGGTGGGGGGGGGGGGGGGTGGGGGGGGGGGGGGGTGGGGGGGGGGGGGGGTGGGGGGGGGGGGGGGTGGGGGGGGGGGGGGGTGGGGGGGGGGGGGGGTGGGGGGGGGGGGGGGTGGGGGGGGGGGGGGGTGGGGGGGGGGGGGGGTGGGGGGGGGGGGGGGTGGGGGGGGGGGGGGGTGGGGGGGGGGGGGGGTGGGGGGGGGGGGGGGTGGGGGGGGGGGGGGGTGGGGGGGGGGGGGGGTGGGGGGGGGGGGGGGTGGGGGGGGGGGGGGGTGGGGGGGGGGGGGGGTGGGGGGGGGGGGGGGTGGGGGGGGGGGGGGGTGGGGGGGGGGGGGGGTGGGGGGGGGGGGGGGTGGGGGGGGGGGGGGGTGGGGGGGGGGGGGGGTGGGGGGGGGGGGGGGTGGGGGGGGGGGGGGGTGGGGGGGGGGGGGGGTGGGGGGGGGGGGGGGTGGGGGGGGGGGGGGGTGGGGGGGGGGGGGGGTGGGGGGGGGGGGGGGTGGGGGGGGGGGGGGGTGGGGGGGGGGGGGGGTGGGGGGGGGGGGGGGTGGGGGGGGGGGGGGGTGGGGGGGGGGGGGGGTGGGGGGGGGGGGGGGTGGGGGGGGGGGGGGGTGGGGGGGGGGGGGGGTGGGGGGGGGGGGGGGTGGGGGGGGGGGGGGGTGGGGGGGGGGGGGGGTGGGGGGGGGGGGGGGTGGGGGGGGGGGGGGGTGGGGGGGGGGGGGGGTGGGGGGGGGGGGGGGTGGGGGGGGGGGGGGGTGGGGGGGGGGGGGGGTGGGGGGGGGGGGGGGTGGGGGGGGGGGGGGGTGGGGGGGGGGGGGGGTGGGGGGGGGGGGGGGTGGGGGGGGGGGGGGGTGGGGGGGGGGGGGGGTGGGGGGGGGGGGGGGTGGGGGGGGGGGGGGGTGGGGGGGGGGGGGGGTGGGGGGGGGGGGGGGTGGGGGGGGGGGGGGGTGGGGGGGGGGGGGGGTGGGGGGGGGGGGGGGTGGGGGGGGGGGGGGGTGGGGGGGGGGGGGGGTGGGGGGGGGGGGGGGTGGGGGGGGGGGGGGGTGGGGGGGGGGGGGGGTGGGGGGGGGGGGGGGTGGGGGGGGGGGGGGGTGGGGGGGGGGGGGGGTGGGGGGGGGGGGGGGTGGGGGGGGGGGGGGGTGGGGGGGGGGGGGGGTGGGGGGGGGGGGGGGTGGGGGGGGGGGGGGGTGGGGGGGGGGGGGGGTGGGGGGGGGGGGGGGTGGGGGGGGGGGGGGGTGGGGGGGGGGGGGGGTGGGGGGGGGGGGGGGTGGGGGGGGGGGGGGGTGGGGGGGGGGGGGGGTGGGGGGGGGGGGGGGTGGGGGGGGGGGGGGGTGGGGGGGGGGGGGGGTGGGGGGGGGGGGGGGTGGGGGGGGGGGGGGGTGGGGGGGGGGGGGGGTGGGGGGGGGGGGGGGTGGGGGGGGGGGGGGGTGGGGGGGGGGGGGGGTGGGGGGGGGGGGGGGTGGGGGGGGGGGGGGGTGGGGGGGGGGGGGGGTGGGGGGGGGGGGGGGTGGGGGGGGGGGGGGGTGGGGGGGGGGGGGGGTGGGGGGGGGGGGGGGTGGGGGGGGGGGGGGGTGGGGGGGGGGGGGGGTGGGGGGGGGGGGGGGTGGGGGGGGGGGGGGGTGGGGGGGGGGGGGGGTGGGGGGGGGGGGGGGTGGGGGGGGGGGGGGGTGGGGGGGGGGGGGGGTGGGGGGGGGGGGGGGTGGGGGGGGGGGGGGGTGGGGGGGGGGGGGGGTGGGGGGGGGGGGGGGTGGGGGGGGGGGGGGGTGGGGGGGGGGGGGGGTGGGGGGGGGGGGGGGTGGGGGGGGGGGGGGGTGGGGGGGGGGGGGGGTGGGGGGGGGGGGGGGTGGGGGGGGGGGGGGGTGGGGGGGGGGGGGGGTGGGGGGGGGGGGGGGTGGGGGGGGGGGGGGGTGGGGGGGGGGGGGGGTGGGGGGGGGGGGGGGTGGGGGGGGGGGGGGGTGGGGGGGGGGGGGGGTGGGGGGGGGGGGGGGTGGGGGGGGGGGGGGGTGGGGGGGGGGGGGGGTGGGGGGGGGGGGGGGTGGGGGGGGGGGGGGGTGGGGGGGGGGGGGGGTGGGGGGGGGGGGGGGTGGGGGGGGGGGGGGGTGGGGGGGGGGGGGGGTGGGGGGGGGGGGGGGTGGGGGGGGGGGGGGGTGGGGGGGGGGGGGGGTGGGGGGGGGGGGGGGTGGGGGGGGGGGGGGGTGGGGGGGGGGGGGGGTGGGGGGGGGGGGGGGTGGGGGGGGGGGGGGGTGGGGGGGGGGGGGGGTGGGGGGGGGGGGGGGTGGGGGGGGGGGGGGGTGGGGGGGGGGGGGGGTGGGGGGGGGGGGGGGTGGGGGGGGGGGGGGGTGGGGGGGGGGGGGGGTGGGGGGGGGGGGGGGTGGGGGGGGGGGGGGGTGGGGGGGGGGGGGGGTGGGGGGGGGGGGGGGTGGGGGGGGGGGGGGGTGGGGGGGGGGGGGGGTGGGGGGGGGGGGGGGTGGGGGGGGGGGGGGGTGGGGGGGGGGGGGGGTGGGGGGGGGGGGGGGTGGGGGGGGGGGGGGGTGGGGGGGGGGGGGGGGGGGGGGGGTGGGGGGCGGGTATCTATCTATCTATCTATCTATCTATCTATCTATCTATCTAATTCCATTTTTAAACCGCCCTCCCCCGGAGGGCTCAGGGTGGTGTACATCAACATCATAAATACAAATATAAAAACAATCTATAACAATATTAAATTAATAGAATTTAAACAATTTAAAATTTGCAGATGGCGACTTATCCCAACCCCATTCCCGCCCATGGGAGACCAAGATGGTATGAGGGTCAGATGATCATCCCGGCTGGCCAAAAGCCTGGCGGAACAGGTCCGTTTTGCAGGCCCTGCGGAAACTTTGAAGGTCCCGCAGGGCCCTGGTCTGATTAGGGAGCCTGTTCCACCAGGTAGGGGCCAAGGCAGTAAAAGCCCTGGCCCTTGTAGAGGCCAGCCGGATCTTTTTTGAGCCAGGGATTTCCACCAGAGAAGACTGATCTACCAGAGAAGACTGATGCACTAGTGCAGTGGTCTGCAACCTGCGGCTCTCCAGATGTTCATGGACTACAAATTCCAATTGGCCATGCTGGCAGAGGCTGATGGGATTTGTAGTCCATGAACATCTGGAGAGCCGCGGGTTGCAGACCCCCACACTAGTGGAATACCTCTTCTGGGGCAAGGAAAAACCCTTTTGTCTCTTTTTTACGCTTGGATCCCTGATAGGGTTACTGGATAGAAAGGCAGAGACAAGATACAAATTAAATTATCTGGTGAGGGAGCAAGCTTGTCTTCTGCTGCTCCAGAGACTAGGACCAGAAGCCACGGGTTCAAGGTGAAGGAAAAGAGATTCCACCTAAACATCAGGAAAAACTTCCTGACAGTAAGAAAGGCTGTTCGGCAGTGGGATGCACTACTTGGGAGTGTGGTGGAGTCTCCTTCTTTGGAGGTTTTTAAACAGAGGCTGGATGGCCATCTGACAGGAGTGCTTTGATTGTGTGTTCCTGCCTCGCAGGGGGTTGGACTTGATGGCTCTTAGGCTCTTTTCCAACTCTATGATTCTATGATACCAGAGAAGACTGACGAACTAGTGGAATACCTCTTCTGGGGCAAGGAAAAAACCCTTCCTCTCTTTTTGACGCTTGGATCCCTGATAGGGTGACCAGATAGAAAGGAGCAGGAAAGAGCTTTCATCTCTGACGCAGTTGAAAAAGACTAAGAGCCTTCACCTTACTTAACAAACATGGAGGGGTGCAGAGCATCCAAGGCTCCACAGTGTTGAAAAATATCAGCTCGTGTTAGTGGGACTTGACCCGCATAACTCAGCCTCATCAGATCTCAGAAGCTCCCGTGATTGGTATTCGGAGGGGAGACCACCAAGGATAGTGTGACCAGACATCCCGCTTTTGGCGGGACAGTCCCGATTTGTCCTGCGTCCCGCGGTTTTTTTTTAATGTCCCGATTTTTGGAAGGCTGCCGCACTGCCTTCTGGGGCGCTCCCCTGTGACGGGGGGGAAACAGGTTTGGCAGTGTGGCAGCCTCCCACGCTGCCGCACTGCCTTCTGGGGCGCTCCCGTTTCCCGCCCTGTCACAGGGCGGGAAACAGAAGAGCGCTGGCTGAAATCTTTATCACCTGCGACTGCGTCTTGTAGCTCCTGATGTCCCACTTTAAAAAGGTGAAGACTCTGCAGAGGAAGCCAACGGCCAACTATCTCTGCTTCTCACTTGCCTTGAAAGCCCCTTGCGGAGGTCAGCTATAACTTGACAGCATTCTACACACAGACAATGACAGTGGGCCCTACTCCGTACAGCCCGAGCTAGGCCAATCTCATCAGATCTCAGAAGCTGCCCAGACTAGTGCTTGGAGGAGAGGCCACCAAGGAAGTCTAGGACTGTGACACTGAGACAAGGCAGTGGCAAATCAGCCCAGTAAATCTCTTCCCTTCAAAACCTTACGGGGGGTTGTCATAAGAGGGCTGCAATTTTGACAGCACGTCCTGACACCAACATGGGAGGACAGACAAGGTTACACGGATTCCTCCGAACTTTCCTCTTCGATCCTTTTAAGGGCAGCGGTTTCCAAACCAAACCCGGAAACTTGCTTCACTGTCTAGCGAACTAGCATTCCGGGTTAGCCTTGTGATGTTTATGGCCATCAAAAACGGCTCAACTGCAGAATACGTTTCTAGTCGGGCATTCAGAGAGCTTTCTCTTGTGCGTCATTTTTGCACCCCCTTTCGATCATTCCCAGGGCGAAAAAGCCACACACAGGGAGGATCAGGGTGAAAACACACAAGGGAACACAGAGGCCCTTATCCCCAGTCAGGAATTGCACCTAGGTGATTGAGATGCATTCCAAGCTCAATAAGTTGCAAAACATATTGGCAGTGATTGTATCTAGTTGATTGAGATGCATTCCTACCTAAGTGTAATCGCTACAAGATATATGTAACCAACCTGCTATATGCTGTAATGGGACATTCTTTCTTTGATCTCTTTTTTATGGCTTCACACGCTTTGTAGATAACTGGGCTTACCTCTGACACCTTCTGCTCCCATGGGAAATGGGATGTTTCCTTGCTCTGTGGGAGCAGGAGGCCAGGTGGCTTTATCTCTATCAGTTGCTGACCTTGGGGCACCTGGGCTCTGAAGTGACTCTTTCTCACATTCTTTGGGGAAATGGGAGGGGGGATTGTTTCTGAATAAAGGGGATAGAAAAACCAGGTTTGCCAGAACTGGCTATTACAAGCCGGGTGCTTTGAGACCTCCCAATAAATGCTGCTGATCAGCAATACAGAGTTCGTTTATTGATTCAAGGTCCAGGACCTAACATCCCCTCCGCAGAACTGCCCTTGACCAAAAGGGAGGCAGAAAGGACGTGCTATCTTTTGAGACACCCAGCAAACAAGGCAGGTAGGGGTGTCAACTGCTCCATATTTGGGACGGAGACAATGCAAGGCATCATGGGTAGCCCCAGCCTTTCCTGGCTGACATTGTAGCCCAGCCCTACAGCCAACAACGGTTGTTATCCACTTACCAGCTATCTGAAACAAGTTGGCAAAGAGGATGATAGCTTTTGTTTGATGGGTCCGGTCCGACCAGTACCCGAAGAGCGGCCCCGTGATTAGTCCGGCGAAGCTGAAGGCAGAGATGGCCAGCCCCAGGAAATAAGGCTCGGCGTCAAGCGTCCCCAGGTAAGCCCAGATGGTGGGTAGAATTACGGCTAGCAGGAGAAGTTGGAAAGGGAAAAGGGTTACCCAAAGAAAAACAGTAGTCAAAAGGAGCATCCTTCCAATATCAACTCGTATTAGTGGGCCTTGACCAGGATAACTCAGTCTCAGCAGCAGAGGTGTAGCGCCAACGGGACAAGGGGGGCAGTGCCCCAGGGGGGCGCACCTTTGCAGGGGCATGGCCGGGGCATTCCCGAGCATTCCAGGGTGGGGGCGAGCGGCACTGCAGCAGGATGCTGCAACAGGGCCTAGCCCTAGTGTCATCAAATAGATCGAGGCATCTCCCCCACCTCGAAAACTCCTCCCTCACGACCCCCTACCCACCGTCCAGATACAACTCCAAGATGAAAGCAAAAAACACCACGATTCATGTTCTGCCTACTGCCTTTCAGTCTAGAAGCCCTCTGTTCAATTGGATGGCAGGGTGGATTCACCTGGCCTCAAGACACACATTTAGAAGAAGAAAAAGAAAAAGAAGAAGAAGAAGAAGAAGAAGAAGAAGAAGAAGAAGAAGAAGAAGAAGAAGAAGAGGAAGAGGGAAGGAGGAGGAGGGAGAGAGGAGAGGGAAGAGGAGGAAGAGGGAAGAGGGAGAGAGGGAGGGAAGAGGAAGAGGAAGAGGCAGAGGAAGGGGCGAGGGCGAGGACGGGGCAGAGAGAGAGGGTTTGGATTTATAACCGCCCGCCTCTCCTGCAGGAGACTCAAAGGGGCTTACAATCTCCTTGCCCTTCCCCCCTCACAACAAACACCCTGTGAGGTAGGTGGGGCTGAGAGAGCTCCGAGAAGCTGTGACTAGTCCAAGGTCACCCAGCTGGCGTGTGTGGGAGTGTACAGGCTAATCTGTATTCCCCAGATAAGCCTCCACAGATCAGGCGGCAGAGCGGGGAATCAAACCCAGTTCCACCAGATTAGATACACGAGCTCTTAACCTCCTACGCCACTGCTGCTCCAGCAACTTACATTCATCAATTTTTTTCCCTGTTTGTTTAGATATTATATCCAGGCTTTCCAATTGCCTGTGAATTGTCTATTGGATCTTATTTTTGCAGTCCACTAATCATCAATTTTTTTCTCAGTTTTACGTACACAGATGGACCGATTTTTCCAAACAGAAAGATGAAGAACGATTTGGATTTATACGCCGCCTTTCTCTCCTGCAAGGAGACTCAAAGGGGCTTACAAACTCCTTCCCTTCCTCTCACCACAACAAACCACTTGTGAAGTACGTGGGGCTTAGAGAGTTCTGAGAGAACTGTGGCTGGTCCAAGATCACCCAGCAGGCTTTATGTGCAGGAGCAGGGAAACAAATCCGGTTCGCCAGATAAGAGCCTGCCACTCAAGTGGACGAGTGAGGAATCAAACCCGGTTTTCCAGATCAGAGTCCGCCGTTCTTAACCACTGTACCATGCTGGCCTATCTTGGTTTCCCCCTGCTCTTCCAGAGGGCTCTAGCCAGTTGATGCTTGAAAGAACAGGGGGTTCCGCACCCCTATTAAGCTGGTCACTTTGCCAGCTAGCAAGACCCCCCTATAAGTATATTGTTACCCCAAGCCAGGTACAAATATCACTTCCGCTCAGAGGTGGGATCCAGCAGGTTCTCACAGGTTCCCAAGAGTAGGTTACTCATTATTTGTGTGTGCCGAGAGGGAGTTACTAATTGGTGATTTTGCCACGTGATTTTTGCCTTAGTGACGCCCCTCCTCTCAGCAGTAGCGTGCAGAACTTGAAGCAGTCTAGCAGGAGGTGCACCGGCGTGCGTGGCAGCCTGCGCCTGCGTGCATTCGTTTCCTGCCCAAGGACCGGCACAGCGGCTGCATCCTTGCCACAGCCCTGCCCAGGAATGCCCCGCCCCCGAAATGCCCGGCCACACCCCCATCGTTCCCCGCCCAGTTCCATTGGCGCTACGCCACAGTTTGAATCCCACCACCATGGGAACCTGTTACTAAAATTTTTGGATCCCACCACTGCTTCCGCCCATTCGCTTGTGCAAGGATTTGGCTTGAACAAGCTAGCAGAAGCACAAGTTCAGAAAGTCCATCGTATACTACCAACTGTGTTACCAGCTGGACTGGGAAATACCTGGAAATTTGGGAGCTGGAGCTTGGGGAGGGGACTCAGTGGGGTATAATGTGATAGAGAGTCCATCCTCCAAAGCAGCCGTTTTCTCCAGAGGTGCTGGCAATCCTATGACCAACGGTGTGACAAACCACTGCGGTCCAGTGGCTCGCTCCCTCTCCCTCCAGCAGCCTCAAGGGGTCATCTAGAGGGCTTAGTTGGAAAACTTGTGGTGAAGCAACAGGCCAGGAATTTCTAGCTTCTCCAAGCATGGTCAGAATAGGGGAGAGAAATAGCCCTGGAAATGGGCTCAGCCCTTGTCAAGCCTTAGTTCTGCCCTTATCCTCCCTTGGCCCCATTCCCCAAGGAGCGTAGGAGCACCAAGCAGGATGTGCTTGTCTACGCTGGAAAGCCAGGCACGATGTGCTTGTCTACGCTGGAAAGCCAGGCAAGCATGTCCTGCCATTCTCTGAAGGCAGCCAGGTGAGGGTGGGCCTGGAGGTAAGACCTCCTTCTCCATACCTCCAGCTTGTGCCCACCCCTCTCTTTGGGCAGGGATGGCCCTGCTGGGGAGTGGCAACCCCCATGGACCATCAAGCCCACCAGGACCCTGCCCTGAAAGCTCAATGGCCAATCCACACCTCCCCTCCCGACCTGCAAGCTGTCACTTCCTGTTTTGGGGCAAGCAAAACGACCCATTGGATACTCATCGTGAAGGGGTCTTCTCCTGGGTGGTTGTAGGCCATCTTGTTTGGGTTGTTCTCTACTGCCAATCAAGGAGGCAGGAAATATACTTTGGTCACTTCCTGTAGGCGGGTCGTAACCGTCTTGCTCCAGTATCTGACTAGCCGAGGATCAGACTCACCACAATGAGACAAGAACAATGGAACCACAACCAAACACACAATAACATGCTGAAAAAACAAACCTAACGTAACAACTCTGGAAGGGACCAAAGCTCAAAGGAATTCTCACAGGCTCTGAAACTCTAGCTTGGAATGTTAACCTTGCAATTTTATGTATGAAACACATTACCGGAAAAGAACGAGAACAGGGAGGGCCAAGATGGCCTACAAACACCCAGGAGAAGACCCCTTCACGATGAGTAGCCAATGGGTCGTTCTCCTGGATGGTGTAGGCCATCTTGTTTGGGTACTCCCCAAGCAGTGACCTGTAGGGTGGGTTCTGTTAATCTCCGATAATGTACTCCAGGATTCTCCTTCCAAAGGAGGCCTGAACAGCATCCAGAGAGGTCAACCTATAGTGCCTCACAAAAGAAGAGGGGGAGGCCCCAGTGGCCACCCTACATATCTGTTCTAGGGACACATGCTTGACCAAGGCTGCGTTAGTGGCCGCACTTCGGATAGAGTGGGCCGTAATGCCACTGGGTACCGGTAGACAGCTGGCCTGTGTGCCTCAATGACATATGGCCCAATTGCTGGAATTAACGGCCACAGAGGACATGACCTCACCTACCCTAGGGGGAACCTGACGAGGCAGGAAGATACTGGGGCAAGACGGCTACAACCCGCCTACAGGAAGTGACCAAAGTATATTCCCTGCCTCCTTGATTGATGGTAGAGAACAACCCAAACAAGATGGCCTACACCATCCAGGAGAACACAGCCTGCAAGATCCAGGAGCTCCTTCACAGACAGCGCCCTTTGTGCCCGTGCGACACAGCCCAGGCCGTGCCCTTTTGCCCGCTCCCGGACTCCCCCATGTCTCCTAAGCCCGGAGTTGAGCAAACAAACCTCCTGTCCTTTCCCCGGAAGGATTGGTTACAACCTTGGCTCACAGCGTTTAAAATATTAAAGCAGGCGATCTATGAAACCCGGGAGGAAGAACGCCAAGTGTTGCAGGCGGCAAACGACACTCCAGAAAAGGCTGGGTTTGCCAGGAGTTCAAGGGCATTGGGTCGCCGCGAGCAGAATTGAGGCCCGCGAATAAGAGGCAACATCGGTCTTTCGGCACAACGCAGGCCCCTTCCGCACATGCAGAAGAATGCACTCTCAATAAGCTTTCACAATTGTTTGCAAGTGGATGTTGCTATTCTGCACAGCTGCAAAGTGCACTGAAAGTGGACTGAAAGCGCATTATTTTGCATGTGCGGAAGGGGCCGTAGGTACACAAAATTCCCAAAGATTACCCCACCCATCCAGCATTATATGAAGCTTCTGTACACTAAATCATACCTTTGTTAAGAACATAAGAACAAGCCAGCTGGATCAGAGCGGAGTCCATCTAGTCCAGCTCTCTGCTACTGGCAGTGGCCCCCCAGGTGCCTTTGGGAGCTCACATGCAGGATGTGAAAGCAAAGGACTTCTGCGGCTATTGGTCCCGATCACCTGGTCTGTTAAGGCATTTGCAATCTCAGATCAAGGAAGATCAAGATTGGTAGCCATAAATCGACTTCTTCTCCATAAATCTGTCCAAGCCCCTTTTAAAGCTATCCAGGTTAGTGGCCATCACCACCTCCTGCGGCAGCATATTCCAAACACCAATCACACATTGTGTGAAGTGTTTCCTTTTATTAGTCCTAATTCTTCCCCCCAGCATTTTCAATGGATGCCTCCTGGTTCTTGTATTGTGAGGGAGAGAGAAAAATTTCTCTCTGCCAACATTTTCTACCCCATGCATAATTTTATAGACTTCAATCATATCTCCCCTCAGCCGCCTCCTCTCCAAACTAAAGAGTCCCAAACGCTGCAGCCTCTCCTCATAGGGAAGGTGCTCCAGTCCCTCAATCATCCTTGTTGCCCTTCTCTGCACTTTTTCTATCTCCTCAATATCCTTTTTGAGATGTGGCGATCAGAACTGGACACAGTACTCCAAGCGCGGTCGAACCACTGCTTTATATAAGGGCATGACAATCTTTGCAGTTTTATTCTCAATTCCTTTCCTAATGATCCCCAGCATAGAGTTTGCCTCGTTCTAGCAAGCTCTTGTTTACTGACGTGGGCAGCGGCTTTCCAAAGTATCAGACAGCTCTTCTTCAACAGCCATTTTCTCATGTTATTTTTTAAACTAGAAATCCTGGGGATCGAACCACAGCCTCTCAGGGGGAAGAGCGGGGAATCAAACCCTGTTCTCCAGATTAGAATCCACCTGATCTTAACCACTATACCACGCTGGCTCTCAAGGAAAGGGAAAGGAGTTTGTAAGCCACTGTGAGGCTCCTTACAGGAGAGAAAGGCAGGGTATAAATCCAAACTCTGGTTCTGGTTTTCAGAAATGCACAACTTTTAAAGAGAGCCATCAAAGGGACTGTGTATTACCATAAACCTTAACTGATACAAGTGCACAGTGGTGGGATCCAAACATTTTAGTAACAGGTTCCCATGGTGGTGGGATTCAAACTGTGGCGTAGCGCCACTGGGGCTGGGCGGGGCATGATGGGGGCGTGGTCAGGCATGATGGGGGCGTGGCAAGGCATGATGGGGCGTGGCATTCCTGGGCAAGGCTGTGGCAAGGACGCAGCCGCTGCACCGGTCCTTGGGTGGGAAACGAATGCACGCAGGCGCAGGCTGCCACACACGCCGGTGCACCTCCTGCTAGACTCCTTCAAGTTCTGCGCGCTACTGCTGAGAGCAGGGGCGTAACTAAGGCAAAAATCACGTGGTAAAATCACCAATGAGTAACCCCCTCTCAGCACACACAAACAATTAGTAACCTTCTCTCGGGAACCCGTGAGAACCTGCTGGATCCCACCTCTGCAAGGGCAGAGTTACTCCTACCCAAACCCACTAACTCTACTTAGAATTGTACTATTAAGCTGGCTGGTTGAGCAGGGGGGACACGGTGCCCGTACGGTATTTGTACAGGGTTTCTGAATTGCTAGATCAGGGGTCTGCACCCTGCAGCTCTCCAGACGTTCATGGACTACAAATCCCATCAGCCCCTGCCAGCATGGCCAATTGGGAATTGCAGTCAATGAACATCTGGAGAGCCACAGGTTGCAGACCCCTGTCTAGATTATACTCAGAGCATGTTTAATATATTTAGGTACAATGCGGCTTTAATGGTTTTTGCAAGTCACCGCAGACCTCAGTTGGGAAGGGAAAAAAGATTAAGCCAAAACAAACAACATTTTAGGGTCTAGTACAGGGGTCGGGAACCTTTTAGACTCAAAGAGCCATTTGGGCCCATTTTCCCCGGAAAAGAAAATTCATGGAGCCGCACCCTGGGGGGGGGGGGGATTCCACTTCCTTCTCTCCCCCCCCCTCTGTGGGGGGGCGGGCGGAGGCCGCTTTTTTCTCTGGGGGGGGAGGCAGCGGAGGCTGTTGTTTCGACTCTGCTGCTTCTGTTGCTGCTTCGGCTGGTTTCACTTTCGCTGTTGCGGCTCCTTCCCCCTCCCTTCTTCGACCTGTCAAAAAATCCCCTGCGTTGCCAACTCCAGGGCTGAGCTGTTTCGGGGATTTTTGGGCTAACGGCTGGTGCTGGCTTTTTTCTCTTTGGGGGGGGCGGCGGTGGCGCGGAGGCCACTTTCTTCTCTTCCCCCCTGGGGGGGGGCGGCGCGCAGGCCGCTTTTTTCTCTTCCCCCCTGGGGGGGGCGGTGGCGGCGCGGAGGCCGCTTTCTTCTCTCTCCCCTGGGGGCGGCAGCACGGAGGCCGCTTTTTTCTCTTGGGGGGGCGGTGGCGCGGAGCCGCTTTCTTCTCTCGGGGGGGGGTGGCGGCGGCGCGGAGGCCGCTTTCTTCTCTGGGGGGGGTGGCGGTGGCGCGGAGGCCGCTTTCTTCTCGGGGGGCGGCGGCGGCGGCGGCGGGGAGGCCGCTTTCTTCTCTCCCCCCCGTCGGGACGGCGGCACGGCGGCAGTCTCTGCGCGGGGGAAGGGGGCGGAATCCCACGCTGCCCAGGAAGGGGCGTGGAGCCGCACCATAGGCTCTAAAGAGCCGTTTGCGGCTCGCGAGCCGCAGGTTCCCGACCCCTGGTCTAGTAGCTGATCTGCAAAGGCTTAATGAAAAAAGATAGAGGTTTTTGGACTCCTTTCGGTTTTCTCAAAACCACTCAGTTTGTAACAGCGAGGCCTACAGGTTCACATGCAGGCTGACCCGATATACACCCCCTCCAGTTTAAAAGAAATCCTTCTATTCAGACCCCCGGGGTGCGGCTGCCTGTCAGAGACAATATAAATATTAGACTGAAGGAAGCAATTGTCTGACTCCTCGCTGAGGGGCTGCTAATGCTGGCCCATTCTGACGACACCGGGAAAATCGGCACATTGACGCCGGACCTACCTGCTCCTTGTTGGAAGGTTTCTCGAGCTTCAACCAATTGGGGAGGGGGCACGGTTTCTGCGGTGGGCGGGGCTCTGGACTGCCTGGCGCCCTCTCCAAAGCAGCACCCGGGGCAGAAGCGCTGGCTTGCCCCACCCTAGATACACCTTTGCTGCTACCATTAATCTATAGCAGTGGTTCCCAACGTGGGGCGTATGCCAGAGCATTTAGGGGGTACGTGAAAAAAACATTATGTAGTGCGTTTGCTAATATGGGAATAGAGTTTTCGGGAAATGGGTTGCCAAGGGATATGTTGGCTCAACCTGTTGGAAGGTTTCTCAAGCTTCATTTCTTACCCCTAATTCTGGCGTGTATTCCGAGAAGAACAGCGCGTGCTGTCCTCAAAGATCACAAGTCATGTGGCCAACTTCTCTCTTAATTTCAACACAGCTCCAGGCGTCGGCACAAGGAGCTGGCACCGCAGCAACCGACCCAAAACCTTCACCTAATGCAACCGGAACCACGCCTGACTCTCTTGAGTTATTACCAGGCCCAGTAGAAGGCACTGCAGTTGGGTTGCCATCCTCCAGGTGGGGGCTGGAATTGTCCCAGAATTATAACTGATCTCCAGATGGGAGGTCGGTTGAGACAAGGGCAGCTTTGGAGGATGGATCCTACAGCACCATATCTCTGCTAAGCACACACCCTTCCCCCCAATTCTGACCCTCCAGGGCTCCCAAGAGGCACCAAGGACTCCCAGACAAAGATTCTACCTCAGCGGTGGTTTACAACTTGGGGTACATGCCAGAGCATATGGAGGTATGTGAAAAAAATTATGTAGTGGTTTTCCTAATATGAGGGTATAGTTTTAGGGAAATGGGATGCCAAGGGATATGTGCAGAGGTGGGATCCAGCAGGTTCTCACAGGTTCCCGAGAGAAGGTTACTAATTATTTGTGTGTGCCGAGAGGGGGTTACTAATTGGTGATTTTGCCACCTGATTTTTGCCTTAGTTACGCCCCTCCTCTCAGCAGTAGCGCGCAGAACTTGAAGCAGTCTAGCAGGAGGTGCACCGGCGTGCGTGGCAGCCTGCGCGCATTCGTTTCCCGCCCGAAGACCGGCGCAGCGGCTGCATCCTTGCCACAGTCCCGCCCAGGAATGCCCCACCCCCGGAATGCCCGGCCACACCCCCGTTGTGCCCCGCCCAGCCCCATTGGCGCTATGCCACAGTTTGAATCCCACCACCATGGGAAGCTGTTACTAAAATTTTTGGATCCCACCACTGGATACGTGAGTGAAAAAAGGTTGCAAAACACTAATCTCTAATCATGAAAGAACTGGCCCATTTGTGGCAGGCATAACTCATTAGAGAATAAAGCTAAGAGACTCAAAATCGCCCACCAGATTCAGAGTGATTGTGAGTATTCCCGGGTCAAAAGTGAAAAGCATGGAAAAATCCCAGCCTGGGTTATCGTGAGTCAACCCAAACCTCACTCCGTGCTTTTGCAATGGTAGCTAAGGATCTCTCCATTTGCAACAGTTGTGACTCAACACCAGTGGCGTAGCACCAAGGGGACAGGGTGTGTGTGAATGATGCACTGGGCACACATCAGTAAGGGGGCGCTAAGGCGGCGTGGAGGGGTGCAGGGTGCACGCGTGCCCCAGGCACAGTCCCCCCTCGCTCCGGCCCTGCTCAACACACAATAATACTACGGCTTTGAAAACCGGCTGCCGACTCCGGAACAATGATGGAAGCTGTAGTGCCCAAAACAGAGGGAATCTAGAACCTGGTAACATGTAATAAAAAGAGGTTCTAAGCAACCTGTCATGTGCTTCTAACGTTCAGGTCCTCTACCTGCCATGGAAGGTGGGTGGATGACACATTCTCAGCCAGACCTCACCTCCCTGTCAACAGAAGAGTGGCACCCTTTAAAAAAGAGAGTAAAGATCATTTCTGACTTCCCAGGGAGTGGTAGGGAAATGCACTGTCAAGTCACAGCTTGTGGGGTTTTCAAGGCAACAGATGTTCAGAGGGGATCTGCCGTCACCTGCTTCTGCAGAGGGACCGTGGACTTCCATACAGGAAGTATTATGAACAGAAAAAAGAGCCTGCTGGATCAGACCAGAGTCCATCTAGTCCAGCTCTCTGCTACTCGTGGTGGCCCACCAGGTGCCTTTGGGAGCTCACATGCAGGATGTGAAAGCAATGGCCTTCTGCTGCTGCTGCTGCTCCTGAGCACCTGGTCTGCTAAGGCCTTTGCAATCTCAGATCAAGGAGGATCAAGATTGGTAGCCATAGATCAGTGATAGCGAACCTTTTCGAGACCGAGTGCCCAAACTGCAGCCCAAAATCCACTTATTTATCGCAAAGTGCCAACACGGCAATTTAACCTGAATACTGAAGTTTTCGTTCAGAAAAAATGGTTCGCTCCGAGGCATGCATTACTCGGGAGTTAGCTTAGTGGCAGTTGGTGGCTTTGCTTTGAAGCAACCGTGCAACTCTTCCAATGGGTGAAACATAACCCTAGAAGGGTTTAAGAAGCAAGCCCCGTTGCCAGCAACAGAGCTCATTCCCAGGTAAAGGATCGCACTGTAGTTTTTCACATGAAAATCAGTGGGGTTTAACAGTGCTTAACAGGGTTACCTACACTGCTTTCCCAAAAATAGGTCTTAGGTTTAATGCTAATAATCGAGCCCAGCGGCCCAGGCCAGCCTAGATGTGTGTGTAGGGGGTGACTCTGTTTGCTTGTGCCCACAGAGAGGGCTCTGAGTGCCACCTCCGGCACCAGTGCCATAGGTTCGCCACCACTGCCATAGATCAACTTCTCCTGCATAAATCTGTCCAAAACCCTTTTAAACCTATCCAGGTTAGCGGCCATCACCACCTCCTGTGGCAGCATATTCCAAACACCAATCACACGTTGCGTGAAGAAGTGTTTCCTTTTATTAGTCCTAATTCTTCCCCCCAGCATTTTCGATGGATGCCCCCTGGTTCTAGTACTGTGAGCAAGAGAGAAAAAATTTTCTCTGTCGACATTTTCTACCCCATGCGTAATTTTATAGACTTCAATCATAAAACCAGGGCCAGCCCTGCTTCGCTTCGGAGATCTGACGGCTCAGAATGGGCTGGCCGTCAAATATTCTGCACACAAGTAACAAAAGCGACTTTCAGCAACTTGCCCAAATTATGCAACGAAGCCAACTGCTCGACCTCATCTTCACCAATACAGGTGGACAGCCTCAACTTCCCTTTTGTTAACGACAGCATCGCATGGCAGTCGAAGGGCCAGATTAAGATCCAGGGGAGAAAAGGTAAATTTTTCCCTTCAGTTGTGTTCAACCCTGGGGTACCACTGCAAGCAGTGATTTCATAGACAAGCCGGGGGGTTTTGTGGGGTAGTTTGCCATTGCTTTCCCCGACTATTCTTTACCCCCTAGCTATGTGCTAGGTCAGTGGTGGCGAACTTATGGCACGGGTGCCAGAGGTGGCACTCAGAGCCCTCTCTGTGGGCACAAGCAAACAGAGTCACCCCCTCCCCCACATCTACGCTGGCCTCGATTATTAGCATTAAACCTAAGACCTAGTTTTGGGAAAGCAGTGTAGGTAACACCGTTAAGCACTGTTAAACCCCACTGATTTTCATGTGAAAAACTACAGCGCGATCCTTTACCTGGGAATGAGCTCGGTTGCTGGCAACGGGGCTTGCTTCATAAACCCTTCTAGGGTTATGTTTCACCCGTTGGAAGAGTTGCACGGTTGCTTCAAAGCAAAGCCACCGACTACCACCAAGCTTACTCCCAAGTAACGTATGCCTCTGAGCCAACCGTTTTTTCTAAACGCAAACCTCAGTATTCAGGTTAAATTGCCGTGTTGGCACTTTGCGATAAATAAGTGGATTTTGGGCTGCAGTTTGGGCACTTGGTCTTTAAAAGGTTCGCTATCACCGTGCTAGGTACTCATCTACCGACCAAGGAAAGGATGGACGGCTGCCAGGATATCTGACCCACAGGGGGCTCGAACTCCTTACCGTGTGAGTGGCAGGGCAAGCACTTAACCACTTACACCACGGGGCTCCTCAAGATCTGGGAAACTCGGGTTCAAATCCCCGCTCTACCGTGGAAACTCACAGGGTGACTTTGGACCAGCCACCTGCTGTCTGTCTGACCCAGGTTGTTGTGAAGATATAACTGAGGAGAGGGAAATGAGGAGACTGCTTTGGGTCCCCCTTGCAGAGAAAGGTGGGATATAAAGTTAATAAAATGAAAGCTAGACCTTTGACGTGGACAGGTGTCCAGGGTCAAACTTAACTTCCGGGTGAGGCCACACCCACTTCCTGATGCAGGCCCCACCCAATTATCAGTGCCACCTGCTCGCTTTATCCTCATTGGACCCCTGTGAAGCACAGCTACGGATGGTAGCAGCATTTATACCCAAGAACCTGCCAGCAGCTGCTTAGCATAACAAAAGTGGGCCACGGCTCAGCTGGCAGAGCATCTGCTCGGCATGCAGAAGGGTTCAATCCCCGGGACCCCCAGTTGAAAGGGCTAGGTGCTGTGATAGACCTCTGCCAGAGGGGAATCAAACCTGGTTCTCCAGATTAGAGTCCGCTGCTCTTAACCACTACACTGTGTGGGGTGGGGGGTGGGGGGCAAGAGTTTCACCTTTCCAAGAAGAGGATGCTCCACAAACCTGATCAGGAATCCACTGGGCCAATAACAGAAGTTGGACCACCACAAAGTCCCAAAGGTGTTTTGGGTTAGAAGCCCCAGCAAAGACGCATTAAAGGTGCCAAATGACCTTTCCCCAGATCCGCTACTGATCTGGCCTGGATGGCACAGGCTAGTTTGATCTTGTCCCATCTTGGAAGCTAAGCAGGGTCAGCCTGGGTTAGTATTTGGATGGGAGACCTCCAAGAACATCCAGGGTTGCTACGCAGAGGCAGGCAATGGGAAACCACTTCTGAACATCTCTTGCCTCGAAAACCCTACAGGGTCTCCATAAGTCAGGGCCCGTTCTACCACAGTTGGAGCAGGAAACTCAAAGCTAGCTGGGACCGCTTCCGCACACAAATAGCAACCCCTAGGGGACGCCCCGATCCCTCACGGGAGCCATTTGAACAACCCTGCCTACAGAGGGCCAAAGAGATCTGTGTGTGTCTGCGCCGGAGGTGGGATCCAGCAGGTTCTCACAGGTTCCCGAGAGTAGGTTACTAATTATTTGTGTGTGCCGAGAGGGGGTTACTAAGTGGTGATTTTGCCACGTGATTTTTGCCTTAGTTACGCCCCTCCTCTCTGCAGTAGCGCGCAGAACTTGAAGCAGTCTAGCAGGAGGTGAGCCGGCGTGCGTGGCAGCCTGCGCCTGTGTGCATTCGTTTCCCACCCAAGGACCGGCGCAGTGGCTGCGTCCTTGCCACAGCGCCGCCCAGGAATGCCCCGCCCCCGGAATGCCTGGCCATGCCCCATCGTGCCCCGCCCAGCCCCATTGGTGCTACGCCACAGTTTCAATCCCACCACCATGGGAACCGGTTACTAAAATTTTGGATCCCACCACTGGTCTGCGTGATAAATACCCTTCAAGCTGCTTCAGATTTATAGCAGCCTCCAAAATGTGCTACGGTTAACATCTGTGCTCCGATCCAGCTAACTTGAAGGCTAGGGTTTCCTGCACTGAGTTTATCCATCTCATGTTAGAGAGCCAGCACAGCGTAGCACTTAAGAGCAGCGGATTCTTATCTGGTGAACCGGGCTTGTTTCCCCGTTCCTCCAGATGAAGCCTGCTGGGTGACCTTGGGCCAGTCACAGTTCTCTCAGAACTCTCTCAGCCCCACCTGCCTCACAAGGTGCCTGTTGTGGAGAGAGGAAGGGAAAGGAGCTTGTGAGATGCTTTGAGACTCCTTATGGTTGACGAAAGTGAGGTAGAAATCCAAACTCTTCTTCAAACCAATAGACATATCTATTGATTTACAATCTGCCTTTTATTTTTATTTTATTTCTACCTCACCCATCCCCGAAGGGCTCAGGGCGGCAATACGACAACATGAAACAAAATACAATTAAAATGGCAATAAATATTTAAAACACTATAAAATCCAACATTTAAGAACATGATGGCGACTTAAAAGCATCAATATCCCACGGGAGGCCAGTGATAGTAAATTCAACCCAGCTGGCCCCTAAGGGGACTCGAACTGGCTTGCATCTGTTCCCCTCGACTCTGTTTTATCCTCAACAACAACTTTGGGAGGTAAGTTAATGCTGAGAGGGCATGACTGGCCCAAGATTGAGAAAAGAAGATATAAATGCAGACTCTATCCTTCCTGTTTTCTCTTTTCCTTCTACATTTGACATTTCCTAGCATTACTGGGCCAAAGATATTATTCTCCAATCCCACTACTACCCTGTTTCCCCGAATATAAGACATCCCCTGAAAATAAGACATAGTAGAGGTTTTGCTAAAGTGTGAAATATAAGGCATTCCCCAAAAGTAAGACGTAGCAAAGTTTTTGTTTGGAAGCAAGTCCGTCGAACAGAACACAGAAAAATAAGACATCCCCTGAAAATAAGACATAGCGCATCTTTGGGAGCAAAAATTAATATAAGACACTGTCTTATTTTCCGGGAAACACAGTATTTCATTGATTGTCCCATTGCTCTCCAGTCACCTGATCTAAATCTTTCCACCCACCCAAAGCTACAGCAATAAAAGCAGACTAAAAAACAGAATAAAGATAATGGACCAAATAAACAGATACAAACTTTGCAAGAGCATTTGGGGTCCAGGGGCCAACCGCCAAGTCCACAGCCGAACTGAGCCCATTTGCAAAGAGCCAGTATAGCAGTATCGGACCAGGCTCGACGAGGCCAGAATTCAAACCCTTCCTCTGCCCCAAGTATGCAATAAAACCAAGGCCATTTTGGGAGGAGCCAGCGCAGCGGTTAGAGTCTCAGGCTAGGATCTGGGAAACTCAATTCGAACCCCAACTCGGCCATGGGAGCTCACTGGGTGACCGTGGGCCGGTAACACGCTCTTATTAGCCCAGGGGTCTGCAACCTGAGGCTCCGGAGCCGCATGTGGCTCTTTCAGCCTTATACTGCGGCTCCGCGTGGCCTGGAGGTCAGAGGGTAGCGTGGGCGTGTCCCTCCAGGAAAGGTGAGTGGAGGGGCCAAACTGGAGGTTGCTCCGTGCGTGAGGGTGCCGCTTTTCACGTCCCCTCCACTCACCTCCCCTTCCGGTGCTGCTCTGGAGGGACACGCCCACACTGCCCTCCGACCCCTGGAGGTCGGAGGGTAGCATGGGCGTGTCCCTCCAGAGCAGCCGCCATCCCCCCTCTGCCATCTCCACAGCCGCCATCCCCTGCCTGCTCCGTCAAGCAGAGGGGGTTTTCCTGCCCGGTGCCAGCCTCCCGCAGCGCCGCCATCCTCCCTCTGCCCCCCACAGCGGCCACCATCCCCCTCTGTCACCCCCTCTGTTCCTCCAGAGCAGCCACCATCCCCCCTCTGCCATATTCCATCAGGCACAGGGGGTTTCCCCGCCCTGCGCTGCTGCTTCCCGCAGCGCAAGAGGCGGCAGCACCGGGCAGGCCGCAACCACCATCCCCCTCTGCCCCATGGAGGGGCAGGCAGAGGGGTTTCCCTGCCCTCCGCCTTCCAGGGCTGGAAGGAAAGGTGAGTGGAGGGGCCGAACCGGAGGCGGTTCCGTGCGGAGCCACCTCTCCGGCTCGGTAGATCTCTGGGGCCGTGGAAAACGGATCCAAATGGCTCTTTGGGTGGGAAAAGTTGCCGACCCCTGTATTAGCCTAACCTACCTCCCAGGGTTGTTGTTGAGGATAAAACAGTGGAGCAGAGAACATAAGCCAGTTGGGGGGGGGGGAGCAAATCAGTCAATAATTTGCCAGAAAAGTGACATGTACATTCTGGCCAATGAGCCCACATATTGACTTCGGGGAGGGTGCAAAGATGGGGTGTAAATTCTGGCCGTATTTATTGACCTCTGTTTATTGACCCCAGGTGCCCAACCGTGCCCGCTAGGCGAGGTACCTACCATATTCGATGCCCCCGGCCAAGAACAGCAGACTGATGGTGAAGTTGGTCAGTTTCTTCTGCCGTTGGTAATCCATAGGCACCCGGCGTTGGGAGCTCCCCCCTGGAAGGAAGGGGTGCTGTGGTGGGGGGGGGGGGGGGGGCCCGAGATCAAAGGGCCGGGGACATCAAAAGCCGGAGCCTTCAAAGGCCAGCTGCGGGGGGCATCAGGCCCAGCCGGGGAAGCTTTAAGGGCTCTCCCAGGGGAGGGGCCCCGCTCACCTGGCGCGGCTGCTCGCCCATCCCTTTCCCTGCCGCTAACCTGGCTGCGGGAAGGGGGGGGGAGCGGGCGGCCAATCAAGGCGCGCCTCCCCGGGGAGGCGGAGCAAGCGCTGGCAATGGCCCCGCCCCCAAAACGACGACAGATCGGAAAGTCTCCGCCCCGTTCGGCATGCAGGTGTGAAAGACAACTCGCGAAACAAACTGGCGCTGCCCACGACAGCCAAATGCGCTCCAGTCCCTGTGCGAGTGTTTCAAGTCCCGAGGGTTGCCATTCTCCAGGGGAGGCCTGGAGATATCCCGGGATTGCAGCTGTTTCCCAGTTTGTTTGTTTGTTTGTTTGTTTGTTTGTTTGTTTATTTATTTATTATTTGGACTTTTATACCGCCCCATCCCCAAGGGGCTCAAAGGAATGGTCCCCCTGGGGGAAAAGCTCTGTTCCCAAATCTCCAGGAATTTCCCAGGCTGGAGTTGGCAACTCAATCTTGAACACTTCATCCGTTGAAGAAGAGTTGTGCTCCTTCATATCCTGCTGTTCTCAACTTTTAAGGAGGCTCGAAGCGGCTGTCAGTCGCTTTCCCTTCCCCATCCCAGACATCTTGTGAGGCAGGTGGGGTTTGATTCCCCACTCCTCCACGTGAACCGTGGACTCTGATCTGGTGAACCAGATGTGTTTTCGCATTCTTGCATTCTTGCTGTGTGCCCTTGGGTCAGTCACAGTTCTCTCAGACCTCTCACAGCTCCACCAGCCTCACAAAGTGTCTGCTGCAGGGAGAGGAAGGGAAATGAGTTTGTGAGCCTCTTTGAGTCTCCTTTCACTAAGAGGGGATGAAATCCAAACTCTTCTCCAGTAAGGAACATTCTCGCTGTCATTGGCCAAATAAGTTGTCAGATGCAGGCTGAAATTCATTCGCCCTGCCTTACCTGTTCAAAGGATAGTAGTTAATTAGAGCATCTGCTACATCTGTAAGATTCTGGATGGGAGGGAGTCATTGTACTCCTTCTAAATGGGAGGGGGCAGTTGCTCCAAGTCTGGAAAGTTCAGCTGAAACAGACTTCGGATTGGTCAGTTTGAGATCACCAGATTATGTGCAGCATTTCTGTCAGGAAACATCTTCCTGATGTTTAAGTGGAATCTCTTTTCCTGAACCTTGAATCCATTACTGTGTCGATCCTATTTGGGAATCTCTAAACGGAACAGTCTTGCAGCATTATTACTCGTCTATTTGTGCTAAATTGCAGGGTTGTTGGGTTTTTTTGCGATCCTAGGCCTATTACATTGCTTATTAGATGTTTCTTCCTATTGACCACATTGCTTTAGCTGCTAGTTTAGCTTGTGGACCGTCTCATGCCTCAGTGAAAAAAAAGCGGGCTATAAATAACGCAAATAAATAAAACATCTGTATTAGCGCCAACTCACAGAGTAAAGCAGCCTCCTGACCCCTACTACCTATTTTATATGCCCTTTAAGGGGAATAACCGCCGTAATACTAAGCAGCCGTGTACGCATGCGCAACAAAGTCTCCACCTCCAGGCTCAAGGCTGACGTGCCCAAAACTAACGTGGCTTCAGTCATGTGACGTCATCGGCGAGCGCCCGCGCCGGAAAACCCGATCCTAGCGTGTTGCACATGGAGATCTGTACTTGAGTTTGCGAGCAGTTCAGGGCGGTTTTTGAATTTGGTTGATCCCGCTCTGCTTTTGTTCTGCTTCGCCATGGCCGGTATCCTTTTCGAGGATATTTTCGACGTGAAGGACATCGATCCCGAGGGCAAGAAGTTCGACAGGGGTAAGAGAAAGTGAGAAAGTGGAAATCATTCCTCTATTGTTCCCAGTTCCACTTTATTGCGTATTTCGTTGTTCTTACCTACTCGTTTATCCCGCTTTTCCTCTCATAAGCTGACAGTGTTGCAGAGTTTCTCAGCATCTGTCGTTTAGTATTTACAACAGCCCTGCGAGGTAGGTTAGTTCCTCTCACAACAGGTAGAAGTAGCACCTGCGCATCATATTTGGATTTCCTTGCGAGGAAACGAAAGCTCCAGTTGTAAACGATTTCTATAGTTCAGCGTAAAGTGGGTAGCCGTGTTAGAAGCAGAACGAGATGCAAATCCAGCCGCATGCTAAAAACCAACCACCTTTTCCAGGTTGTAAGTTTTTTTGGGCAGTCAAAGTTCATTCTGTCAGATGATGTGAGCTTTGATTCGGGAAAGGTTTTACCCTGGAAAATTTTATTGGTCTTCAAGCTGCTGTTTTTCGTTTCACAGATCCCACGGACCACCAAAAAGACAAATAAATAGGTCCTAGATCAAATCAAACCTGAAATGTCCCTAGAAGCCAAAATGACTAAACCGGCACCGTTGAGGTTTGGTCATATCATGACAAGACTCAAGTCACTGGAAAAGACAGTAATGCAGGGAAAAGTTGAAGGCACCAGGAAAAGACTAATTGGTCTCTAGATTGGTCTCAAATTGGTCTCTAGATCAAAACAAACCTGAATTCTCCCTAAAAGCTAAAATGTCTAAACTGAAGCTGTCATACTTTGATCACATTATGAGAAGTCGTGGGTCACTGGAAACGACAATAACGCTAGGAAAAGTAGAAGGAAGCAGGAAAAGAAGTCCCAATATGAAATGGATTTATACTATAAGGAAGCCTCCCCCGTCCCCGTTTGCAAGACCTGAGCAAGGCTGTTAACAAGAACATGTTTTGAAGGATATCAATTTATTAGGCCACCATGTGATAGAAATTACTTGATGGAATCTTGCACATACGCAAGCTGTTGCTGGACTTGACTCTTGTACTACCTTGGGGTAATGCCTGGTGATGACTGCATCCCCCAGTAGATTGCTACTCTCAAATTAGGTCTGGCTTTTGCTCTGGGGATATGATTGAAGTCTATAACATTATGCATGGGGTAGAAAATGTTGACAGAGAGAAATTGTTCTCTCTTTCTCACAATACTAGAACCAGGGGGCATTCATTGAAAATGCTGGGGGGAAGAATTAGGACTAATAAAAGGAAACACTTCTTCACACAACGTGCGATTGGTGTTTGGAATATGCTGCCACAGGAGGTGGTGATGGCCACTCACCTGGATAGCTTTCAAAAGGGCTTGGACAGATTGATGGAGGAGAAGTCGATTTATGGCTACCAATCTTGATCCTCTTTGATCTGAGATTGCAAAGGCCTTAACAGTCCAGGTGCTCAGGAGCAGCAGCCGCAGAAGGCCATTGCTTTCACATCCTACATGTGAGCTCCCAAAGGCACCTGGTGGGCCACTGCGAGTAGCAGAGAGCTGGACTAGATGGACTCTGGTCTGATCCAGCTGGCTTGTTCTTATGTTCTTATGCCAGTTTTCATGTGGTGCAGTTAAGGAGTACAGGAAACTACATGCTGAATATTTGCGGTCTTCCTTTCTCCTTTCCTGTGTGTATTTCTGCTCTTTTACTGAATCATAAAACCAAACATTTTTCATGGCATCCCTGCGGCTTTGTTACTGGGCCTGCCCAGAACGAGAACCTAATGATCTACAACTGTGAATTGAAGCTGGTCGTGAATAGGCAGCCCAAGGACGTTTTCATGAGAAGCACGTGCTTGGTTTTAATTTGTAGTTAAAGGGTAACTAATTTGAAAACAAAGCTACTGGGTTCTTTGTTCATGTAGCAAATCAGCTTTTAATGCAGTGATGGAGAGGCCCCCACTGAGTCGCTGCTAAACATTTCAAATGCAGATTGAACGTTCATTGCTTCAGGCTTATTTTTAAAATAGCAGCTTTGTGCTTAATTTTTTTTTAAGTGTTGTGCTAGTGCAGTGGTGGCGAACCTTTGGCACTCCAGATGTTATGGACTACAATTCCCATCAGCCCCTGCCAGCATGGCCAATTGGTCATGCTGGCAGGGGCTGATGGGAATTGTAGTCCATAACATCTGAGATATAAAATCGCCACAGCATGGAATGATAATGAAGATAAATTGTTAGAGGCCAGGAGACCCGGGTTTGAATCCCACCCTGCCATGGCAGCTTGCTGAATGGCTTGAGCCTGTCATGTGGTCTCAGCCCTACCTGCCTCATAAGTTGTTGTGAGAAGAAAATAAAGAGGAGGCTGTAGTGAGTAGCTATGGGTCCCTGTTGGGGAGAAAAATAGGATGGAAATAAAATAACCTTTTCCCCACCCTGGAATGTGGAAGCTGGTGTAGCTGCTGTTTCCTTGAAGCTAGTCCTGACTGTATAATGTTGAGCAATCACAGTGAAGAATTCTGACAGGTAGTGGAAGAGTTTGGATTTATACTCTGCTTTCCTCTACCTTGAGGAGCCTCAAAGCGGCTTACAAACGTCTTCCCCTCCTTTCACTCAAAAGACACCTTGTGACGTACGTGGGGCTGAGAGAACTGTGACTAGCCCAAGGTCACCTGGCAGGCTTCATGTGTAGGAGTGGGGAAATAAACCCAGTTCAGCAGATAGGAATCAGCAACTCATGTGGAGGAGGGTGAAATCGAAGCCAATTCTTCAGATTAGAGTCCTCCACTCTTAACCACTACATGCTGACTCTTTAGATGTGTTAATAATGGTTTTCTAGCTCAAACACTGTGTCATACTTTATAAATCTATCATAAGCCCTCAACACAGGACCGTCTCATACCTACGGGACCGTCTCACCCCTTATGTCCCGAGTCGTGCCCTCCGCTCTGCGGAGGCGAATCTACTGGTGGTCCCCGGCCCCTCCATGATGCGGCTGGCCTCCACACGGGCCAGGGCGTTTACTGCCCTGGCCCCTGCCTGGTGGAACGCCCTTCCTCCAGCAGTTAGGGCCCTACGGGACCTTGGAGAGTTCCGCAGGGCCTGCAAAACACTGCTGTTCCACCGGGCTTTTGAGGGGGCCGGCCGCTGAGCCCGCCCCTTGTGTTGTCCTGCACACTGGCTATCTATTGGACCATCTGCCAATCCCCTCCCTTCCCAGGGTTTGATTACTGGGGTTGGGTGCTAGACGTCTTCTATTATTAATCAAATTATTTATTGAAGGCTACTACTGCTGCCGTAGTTTTATAGTTTTAAGGCTTTGTATTTTAACTGGGGTTATTCGATTTGTTTTATTGTATTGTTTGTTGTGCACCGCCCTGAGCCCTTTGTGGGTAGGGTGGTTTACCAAATCAAATAAATAATAATAAATAATAATAATAATAATAACACATTGATGTCTCGTTTGTCAGTTCTTCAGATTTTAGAAAATCAGCTTACAGCTTGAGTTCCCCTGATTTCCGTACCAGGGATCCAACCTGCATTCTCTTTCAAAGCCCCAGACTCCTTGCACCCTTTTCTCTGAGTCAAAACCCGCAGAGAGTTCCCACAGTAAATAACCTGGCGTGCCGCTCTCCTCCTCTAACCAGCACCCTCTTGACCTTTTCGCAGTTTCCCGACTCCACTGTGAGAGCGAGTCCTTCAAGATGGACCTGATCCTGGATGTGAACATTCAGATCTATCCCGTCGACCTGGGTAAGTGGGTGAGGCTGTTGCTGCAGGTTGGCCCAGCTGTCCCTGTCTTGTGTGTACCCAAGCCCGACCCTCTCCTTTAATCTATGCTCCGTGCCCAAAGCAAACCTTTGTCGAGCATCGCCTGGTGTTTCCCACCTACTCCTTTTTCGTAACTGAGCTGCTTGTCTTCCCCTTGTTGGTTACAGTGAAAGCACCTTGACAGTTTTCTGCAGACTTCAGCAGCATCTTAAATAATTGCATCTTTCAGCAGATCCAATCAAAACACAGCTGAGCTATGTCCGGACGGCAAAGAAGCCAATCCATTTTTTTTGGCATAGAACAGCCAGCTCTTCCTGCAGTGAACTCCTAAACTAACTCCTTTCTTCCCTCATTCCCCTTTCCTCCCTTCCCGCTCCACCTTCCCGTTTCGTTTCCCTTTCCTTCTTTCTACCCATCCCGTTGCCTCTTTCCCATTCCTTCCCCCCACCCCCCACTGTATTTACTGTGGACTGTATCAATAGGAGTATAGTGTCTAGATCGAGGGATGTAGTTGTACCTCTCTATTCTGCATTGGTTAGACCTCACCTGGAATACTGTGTACCGTTCTGGGCACCGCAGTTCAAGAAGGAGATTGACAAGCTGGAACGGGTCCAGAAGAGGGCAACCTAATGGTAAATGGTCTGGAATCCATGCCCTATGAGGAGAGACTTAGGGTATGTTTAGTTTGGTGAAGAGAAGGTGAAGAGGTGACATGATAGCCCTGTTTAGATATTTGAAGGGATGTCATGTGGGTGACGGAGCAAGCTTGTTTTCTGCGGCTCCAGAGACCAGGGCCAGGAGTCATGGGTTCAACAAGAAGGGAAAGAGATTCCACCAAAGCATCAGGAAAAAACTCTTGACAGTCAGGGCTGTTTGACAGTGGACTGTACTATCTTGGAGTGTGGTGGAGTCTCCTTCTTGGGAGGTTTTTAAAGAGAGGCTGGATGGCCATCTGTCAGGAGTGCTTTGATTGTGTGTTCCTGCATGGCAGGAGGATTGGACTTGATGGCCCTTCTTGGGGTCTCTTCCAACTCTAAGATTCTATATTGCTTATTGATCCTGCTGCTGAAGTCCTGTCCAAGTTTGAGATCACAAATGTTGGATAGCAACATCAACAATAACCTTTATTTGCCATTTAAAAATAGGTTCTAGAGCGTTGCCAGACATTTTTAAAATAAAAATCAAGAATACATTCAAAGCGCAGACAGGAAGACTGTATATAGCAGTATACATTACTTAGAGAGTTCTGTCACTTGTAAAAGAAATTTTGCTACTTTTTCCAAGAGCATGACATCTGTGTTGTTTAACAGAAGCTCCACAACAGAACAGTCAGAGTCGCTTTCAGATTTGTCTAGGGCCATCCTGGGAGAGAAATTCCTAATGCCCACATATCTCGGACAGTCAAGTCAAATGTGAGCAAGAGTCTCCACTTGATTTTTACAGTGTGGACAAACCCAATCCTGGAGAGGGATGGATAAGTAACGACCCTTTGTAATGGCCGATGGGAAGGTATTGGATCTGGCCCTTGTGATAATCCATCTCTGTTGGGGTTCAGTTAATAATTCAAGATATTTTACTATGTGCCCCTGTTCCGGTATTATTCCGACAGGGAGGGGTGAGCATGATTTATTTGCTTGCCCCAACAAGATATGATATTCCTGTTCTAGAAGTCTGCTTTTTAAGGTTTGGAAAATCTCTCTGGGTGTCAAATGCGGGATAAAATGAGGGACACATACAGTTAGTGACCTGCGCTGGGTTTGTGTGTTAGATTTTTAAAGTTTTGTGTTCATTTTAAAATGTAAGTTTTTAATCATTTATAATGTTTACACATTGCTTTAACCTACGTTGGAGACCTCCCTGAGCCTAAAAGGGGAAGGCAATATACAAATCTAATAAATGAATAAAATAAATAAGGTGGCTGCCTTGATTGAGCAGGAAGGCTGCATAGAAATCCTGTAAATCAGGACGGACGGACGGACGGACGGACGGACGGACGGAGCTCACTGCCTAGAATGCACAAGTCTCCAGTTTTCCTTCTCGGCACGCTTTCTTTGGTCTTTCTTGGGCCTTCAGCGGCCACAGAGAGGCCTCTACTCTGACTTGACCGCTTGTTCTCTTCTCTATCGCAGGTGACAAATTCCGCCTTGTGATCGCTAGCACGTTGTACGAAGACGGGACCTTGGATGACGGGGAATACAACCCCACGGATGACCGGCCCTCCAGGTAACGTGAGGGTGATTCTGCGTGAGGGAACCAGAGCTGGAGATTAGACTCCACCTGCTCTTAACCGTTATGCCACGTTGGCTGTCCAAGGAAATCCAGACTCGCTACGTAGATGTAGTTTTGTTCAAGTCCCGTTGCATCTTACAGACCAACATGATTGCAGGGGGGTGTATGCTTTCAAGAATCAAAGCTACCGGACTCTAATCTAGCTATGCAGAGACAGGCAAACTCCTCTGGATGTCTCTTGACTTGAAAACCCTACACCACTGCCATAGCGGGCTTAAACCTGACATGCCTTCTACCACTACCGATCCTATCTCGCTGTGTTCTTCTGCTCACAGGGCTGACCAGTTCGAGTACGTGATGTACGGCAAGGTGTACAGGATCGAGGGGGATGAGACGTCCACGGAGGCAGCCACGCGACTGTAAGTGTCTCACTCAGATATAGCATCTTGGTATGCTGGGCATCCCAGGAATTGGATTGAACTAGGAAAGTGTGCATGCCCTACTGTTGACGTGCGGCCCCTTTCCCTGAAGTTACCATACCCTGGTACCGTATACCAAGTCAAACTGTTGGCCTGTTTAGAAGAAGAAGAAGAGTTTGGATTTATATCCCCCCTTTCTCTCCTGCAGGAGACTCAAAGGGGCTGACAATCTCCTTGCCCTTCCCCCCCTCACAACAAACACCCTGTGAGGTAGGTGGGGCTGAGAGAGCTCCGAAGAGCTGTGTCTCACCCAAAGTGGCGTCGTGGTTCAGAGCAGGTGCATTCTAATCTGGAGGAACCGGCTTTGATTCCCCGCTTTGCCGCTTGAGCTGTGGAGCTGAGGAATTCAGATTAGCCTGTGCACTCCCACACACGCCAGCTGGGTGACCTTGGGCTAGTCACAGCTTTTCGGAGCTCTCTCAGCCCCACCCACCTCACAGGGTGTTCGTTGTGAGGGGGGAAGGGCAAGGAGATTGTAAGAAGAAGAAGAAGAGTTTGGATTTATATCCCCCCTTTCTCTCCTGCAGGAGACTCAAAGGGGCTGACAATCTCCTTGCCCTTCCCCCCTCACAACAAACACCCTGTGAGGTAGGTGGGGCTGAGAGAGCTCCGAGAAGCTGTGACTATCCCAAGGTCACCCAGCTGGCGTGTGTGGGAGTGTACAGGCTAATCTGAATTCCCCAGATAAGACTCCACAGCTCAGGCGGCAGAGCGGAGAATCAAACCCGGTTCTTCCAGATTAGACACACGAGCTCTTAACCTCCTACGCCACTGCTGCTCCTAGTGATCCTTCCTCTTCATTGACAATGTCCTCTGGGCTTTCCACACGTAAGACCTGCGTGCGCTCTATCCCAGAGTTCTCGTTCTTCTGGGGGTCTCTTGTTCTACCCTGGGCCCCTCCACTTGAAAGGGTCTTGGGTCAGAGGCTTTGCTCCTGCCCTAGAAATCCAGGAGAGCCGGCGGCTTCTCGACAGGAGGTGGCTTCCCCGTAGCAGGCCCCTGTCCATCTCACCGCACCGTTCCCACCTCTGCCCTCTCCCTTCCCCCTCCAGCTCTGCCTACGTATCCTATGGTGGCCTGTTGATGAGGCTCCAGGGAGACGCCAACAATCTGCACGGCTTCGAAGTGGATTCCCGGGTTTATCTCCTGATGAAGAAGCTGGCCTTCTAACCCGCTTGTCGGAAAGGGGAGACTGCTTGAACTTAGCAGGGCCGGATGGCTTAGTTGCCTCTCATATAAATGGAGCTGTTTTAGCTGGGGGATTGAGCTGCGTAGCCTCCCGCCCACACCTGGTCGCCCTCTTCGCCTTGACAACATTGAACAGTAAAGGAGGACTTCCTGGAAGGGTTGCTCCGCCCACTTGTCCCATGGGTGGGGCCATGCAAATTAGTATCGATTCCTTCCTGTGGGAGGAGCTTCACCTCCATCAACAGTCCCGCCTGTTTTCCTCAAGATCTGCAGACTTCTTGATTTTATCGCCCGCATAAAGCAATACTTGGAATATTTTCGAGTGGGAGGGGCTCTTGCCAGCTGGCCAGCCTTCCGTACCCTCTGCTCCACAGGTATAATGACAAACTTCCCTGTTCTACAAAGCTAGCCCTCACTCTCCCAACAAACACCAATAGATATTCATCGATCCGTGGATTTCAGGGAGCAGGAGTTTTCTACTTCCGCCCCTTGAAAAACGTACCCGGGGGGTGGTGTCCGCGGATCCTTGAGACAGCACGGGGACAGAGTGGGCTTCCTCAGTGGAAGGAATTTTGGAAATTGCCTCTTCCGCAAACGGAAATGCCACTCTGGCAAAGGACCTGCTGCTCACCTGTGACATTTCAGGTAAGCTTGGAGGGCAGGGGTGGATTTTGTGTTGGCTGCAGGAGACGCATCTTCTGAAGATGCTGAATTGTTGTGTTCCCATCATTAAACAAAGTTGTGTGTTTTTTTCATATTTGGTTCTCCCTTGCGTTCTTGTTTTCGATAAATGTCATCTTTTGCATCCAAATTTTTAGAAACTGGAACCACAGAAGGGGGCGTCAGATTTAACTGATACAGCAACATTGCGAGGGGGGGGGAGTAATTTTTCACCGGCTGTTATTTCCCTTCTCCTGCCTCCCCGTGTCTCACCATCTAGTTTAAAAAGAAGAAGAGATTGGATTTATACCCCTCCTTCTCTCCTGTAAGGAGACTCAAAGGGGCTTACAATCTCCTTTCTCTCCCCGCCCCCCCAACCACCCTGTGAGGTGGGTGGGGCTGAGAGAGCTCCGAAGAGCTGTGACTAGCCCAAGGTCACCCAGCTGGCATGTGTTGGAGTGCACAAGCTAATCTAGTTCCCCAGATAAGCGGGGAATCAAACCCGGTTCTCCAGATTAGACTGCACCTGCTCTTAACCACTACGCCACTGCTGCTCCCTAAGATTTGTAAGTTAGAAATTACAGCTACTGCGTCTGTCTGTCATATTTTAACCATACCATTTTGAAGAAGTGTCCAAGGCATGGTAGGTGATTCACTCCACCTTTGTTGTTCATTCTTACAATCGCCCTGTGAGTTAGGTTTGGGTGACAGACAGAATGAGCAGGCCAAGGTGAGCTAGTGCATTTCACAACTGGGTGCTGAATTTGAACCTGGGTCACACTGCCCTGAACGGCCCAATTTCATCTTGGAAGCTAAGCAGGGTGGGCCCTGGTTGATACCTAGATGGGAGACTTCCAAGGGAGTCCAGAGCTGCTACATAAGAGACAGGCAAGGGCAAATCACCTCTGAACTTTCCTTGCCTTGAAAAGAAGAAGAGTTTGGATTTATACCCCTCTTTTCTCAGTCATAAGGAGTCTCAAAGCAGCTCACACACTCCTTCCCCTTCCCACAACAGACACCTTGTGAGAAACCAGAACCAGGGGGCATTCATGGAAAATGCTGGGGGGAAGAATTAGGACTAATAAAAGGAAACACTTCTTCATGCAACGTGTGATTGGTGTTTGGAATATGCTGCCACAGGAGGTGGTGATGGCCACTAACCTGGATAGCTTTAAAAGGGGCTTGGACAGATTTATGGAGGAGAAGTCGATCTCTGGCTACCAATCTTGATCCTCTTTGATCTGAGGTTGCAAATGCCTTAACAGACCAGGTGCTCAGGAGCAGCAGCAGCAGAAGGCCATTGCTTTCACCTCCTGCATGTGAGCTCCCAAAGGCACCTGGTGGGCCACTGCGAGTAGCAGAGAGCTGGACTAGATGGACTCTGGTCTGATCCAGCTGGCTTGTTCTTATGTTCTTATGTAAAGGGCTGAGATAGTTCTGAGAGAGCTGTGTCTGGCCCAAGGTCACCCAGCAGGCTCCTCATGTGGAGGAGCAAGGAAACAAACCCAGTTCTCCAGATCAGGGGCCACAGCTCGTAGCCACTATACCACGTTGGCTCTCCTAAAGGGTTGCCTTAAGCCGGCTGCAACTTGATGGCATTTTGCACCACTCCTCAGTCCTGGTGGGCCTTGATTGACACCAGCATCCCCCCCAATACGCCACGCCTGATTTCAACGTCTCCCCAAATTTGAGTCCCTGGCTGGCAATGGAATCTGGAGAACTGGTAGAATACTGGCTCAGAAAATGGCTGCAGTGGGCGTAAGGCCTGTTGTAAAACATTCAGAGGTCCTAAGTTGAACGCTGACCTATACCGCCTCCTATCGGGGGTTCTCTGCTGCAGAGACCTTGACTGCTTTGATGCATCTCCTACTCCAGTGGTGGCGAACCTATGGCACGGGTGCCAGAGGTGGCACTCAGAGCCCTCTCTGTGGGCACGCGCAAACAGAGTCCCCCCCCCTCCCCACACATCTAGGTTGGGCGGGGCGGCTGGGCTCAGTTATTAGCATTAAACCTAAGACCTAGATTTTGGGGAAGCAGTGTAGGAAGCCAACCCTGTTAAGCTGTTAAACCCCACTGATTTTCATGCAAAAGTACTAAGCCCAGCGATCCTTTACCTGGGGAATGCTTCGGTTGCTGGCAATGGGGCTTGCTTCTGAGTCAACCCTCCTAGGGGCGTGATTCACCCATTGGAAGAGTTGCACGGTTGCTTCAAAGCAAAGCCGCCGACCTCCACCAAGCTTACTCCTGAGTAACCCACGCCTCGGAGCCAACCATTTTTTCTAAACCATAAGAACATAAGAACAAGCCAGCTGGATCAGACCAGAGTCCATCTAGTCCAGCATTCTGCTACTCGCAGTGGCCCACCAGGTGCCTTTGGGAGCTCACAGGCAGGATGTGAAAGCAATGGCCTTCTGCTGCTGCTGCTCCCGAGCACCTGGTCTGCTAAGGCATTTGCAATCTGAGATCAAGGAGGAACCAAAACCTCAGTATTCAGGTTAAATTGCAGTGTTGACACACTGCGATAAATAAGTGGGTTTTGGCAGGGGCGTAACGAGGCAGCCCTGGGAAAACTGTAGCCCTGGGCAAAACCTGAGTTGGATGCCCCATGGGCACTTCCACCGACCAATTTTTTTTTGCACCAGGACATTGGTGCCTGCAGGGGGTGCCCTTTTTAGACATATCAGCACGATAATTTCAGCATATAATCAGGAGACTGTCCTTATGCTACTCCCCAAGTTTGGTGAGGTTGGTTCAGGGAGTCCAAAGTTATGGACTCCCAAAGGGGGTGCCCCATCCCCCATTGTTTCCAATGGGAGCTAATAGGAGATGGGGGCTACAGTTTGAGGAGTCCATAACTTTGGACCCCCCTGAACCAAACTGCACAAACCTGAGGGGTATCATTAGGGCAGTCTCCTGATGAGACCATGAAAGTTTTGAGACTGTGCCTTCAGAAATGTTCCCCCCAGCCTGCAACCCCATTGGACAGCAATACAGAAAACTCAATGCAGAACAAAGATTCTTGGGCAAATTTCTGGGATGTTCCTGCAGAGTGCATTTTAGTTATGTCGGCACCAAAATTTCAGGGGTATCATCTGGAGATGATGGCACCCCAAGTTTGGTGCAGTTTGGTTCAGGGGTCAAAATTATGGACCCTCAAAGGGTAGCCCCATCTCCTTAGCAAAGAATGGGGGGATGGGGCACCCCTTTGAGGGTCCATAACTTTGGACTCCTAAATGACTTTGCACGAAATTTGGGGGGGGTACCGCAGAAAGTTTCCAGATGATACATTTTGGGGTGCCGGTATCAAAATATTACCTGCATTGCCAGTCGCAGGTGAGTTTCTATTGCTGTCCATGGGGGTTGCTGGCTGGGGGGGACATTTCTGAAGAGCACAGTCTCAAAACTGGTGCAGTTTGGTTCAGAGATGCTCTCATCAGGAGACTGCCCTAATGCTACCCCCCAGGTTTGGTGAGGTTTGGTTCAGGGCCAAAGTTATGGACCCTCAAAACTGTAGCCCCATCTCCTATTAGCTCCCATTGGAAACAATAAGGATAGAACACCTTGGGGAGTCCCTTAACTCTGGAATCCTTGAACCAAACCACACCAAACACGGGGATTAGCATAAGGACAGTCTCCCTGATTATCACGACCACAAAATTTTGGTGCCGCTAATACAAAACTGTGCCCCTGCAGGCCAAAATGGAAAACCACTAAAATCCCCAAAAATGAACCCAGCATTTTGATGCCCCCCACAAGGTGATGCCCTGGGCAGCTGCCCACCTTGCCCAATGGGCATTACGCCAGTGGGTTTTGGGCTGCAATTTGGGCACTTTCGGTCTCGAAAGGTTTGCTATCACTGTCCTACTCAATGGAAGCAAAGATAAGCCTAGATTTCTGCTTTGGGGAAGAGGGAGTAGGTGTCAAGAAATGCCTTGACTGGCGCCCTGCCACAGTGCAGCCCCTCCCACCGGAGCCTAAGCCCCTCCGTGGCCTGGCCACACATGCTGCTCCACTCAGGGTGTCGGCTCCACCCGGCCCTGTTGGCCTTCACGCCACCAGCGCCACCTGCATGGTGATTTACAATAGCATTTTCCATCTTGTGGATCCCGTTAAAGGTTGGGAAATAGGTGGTTTTAGGCATTAACAAATAAATGGATTTGTGGTGGGGTCTTGGCCCGGACCTTCTGCCAACTATTCACTGGTGAAACCACAAGAGTGCCTTTCAAATGAAGGCTACCATATCTGGATAAGTGTGGCCTTGGTGTGTATTTTGCTCAAAGTCTTCTGTCCTGATATTTAAGAAGCTCCGTCATGTTTTTTAAGTGACCTTTAATTGCCACAGTGCAGCTTTATCTGGCGGGGCAAGCAAACCTACTTTGGATTTATACCCTGCTTTTCTCAACCCGCGAAAAGTCTCCAAGCAGCTTACAAGGTCCCTCCTCTTACTGTCATCACAACAAACATCTTGTGACACAGGTGGGACTGCGAGAGTCCAGAGAGAACTGTGACTAGCCCAGAGTCACCCAGCAGGCTTCATGTGGAGAAGTGGGGAACCGAACCCGGGTCACCAGATTAGAACCCACTGCTCTTAATCAGTACATGCTGGCATGCAGGCGGGGTTTCAGATGGCTGAAACGAGCGGGTAGTTACTGCTGCTTCTGAACAGCCCGCATTATCTTTCCTGCTTTGCTCATGGCTTAGGAGCCCCTAGTGCGCTTGGGCTTGGTCCGCCTCTGCATTTCTGCTCCTGGCCAGCAGGGAGGTGTGCTGGAGCTCTTCGCGTCTCCAGCAGGGTATTTCCAGTGCCCTTGAAGAAGTGCTCCAATGGGCGGCTGCTAGGCAGCCCCAGGAGCTGATTAAGCTGCAAGATTCTCGCCACAAGTCCTGGAAAAGGCGCAGCTTTCCGCATAAAGAGCTGGAAATGCGTCTGGAAGATCTTCTCGGGTTTCTTTCAAGGTAGCCCAGGCTCTTCGGGTTGTTCGCTGCCAGCTTGTTCCTGGAGAGAGAAGAAAAGGCCCGCAGGTGTCAATCAAGACCACAGCAAATCTCAAACCCAAGATCAGAGGGAGATTTGTAGGATTGCCAAACTCCAGGTGCTGACTGGAGATCACCTAGGATCACAACAGGTATATTTGGGTATATATAATCCTGTCAAGCAAAGTTCGGAGGAATTAGGCGTGGTTATGCGGCACATCAAATTAGGAATAGTTATCTGTCAAAGACCAGCCGCTTTTACCTCGAGACAGCAAAACATAAGCAGAACTTTTACTTGAGCTGAGAGAAAACACACAGTATATACATTAACAAAGTATCACAAATACTGGTTACATGCGGCTCATGGTTTGTTACAGTTTGGTTGTGCTACAATATCTTATTAGTTATAGTCAGAGCACTTTTCTATATATATCATTTGGTTTGCAGCAGTATGCAGAGCACAGAGCACATCTTTTCTCTTAGTCAGGCAGTCTCTGGTGGGATTCGCTTGCATTATCGACCTAAGTTGGGGCTGCGTTAGCCTAGAATGCTCCGCTTTAACCACTGGGATCGGCGTGGTTTTGTACCAGCTTAGCCCTGTGTAACGGTCAAATCTCCGAATCCAGTTGGGAAATACTACATTTCAGGGAACCAACAAGACTCGCTCGATTCCAGTAAAGTGTGGAATCTCTGGTTGCCAGGAGTCCCCATTCAGCCAATCACAGCTGAGTGTTTCGGGCATGTGTATAGCTGGCCAATCAAAAGCCACCTTCGTCCCTCCATTCCTGTGGCAGTTTTTTTTATAATAACTTGTGAGGGGTAGATGGAACAGCCGTGGGAGCAGTAGCCAATCGAACAGAGCGATTGAAGGGGCGCAGGATGATCCCACCCTCCGAAAGCTGGGATCAAGCTGGTTGCAGTGGGAACAACAATGGCCCGACCTAGGTCAGTACCCTTCTCAGGGAACTGAGTCGAACCTTTTTACTCATGTCTTGGAATCGCCCTCTGAGAGTGTGTGTGTGAGGGAACAGAACACTACCAGCAATTCTGTCACCTTTAGAATGTTCAGACAGCTTCCCAGAATTCCATTCTGCTCTTGCTGCTTCATGCAAAGCAAGGCTGGAAATCCCATAACCGACACAGAGATCAGTTCCCTGGGAGAAAATGGCGCTTTGAAGTTGGCCTTTAATCTAGCCTCTGTCATTATAATTACTGAAGTCTCTCCTGCAAGCCCCACTCCTCAGGCTCCACCCCAAAGAACCCCAGGTATTTGCCAACCCTAGAGCTAGCAACCCTAACGCAATAGCGTTTCAGTATGAATCCTTTGCAATAAAGAAAGCAATCCATATCCCGGTAGGGCAGAGGTTCTGTGGCAGTCACGTAGGTTGCCAGTCTCCAGATGGAGGCTGGAGATCTACTGGAATTACAGCTGATCTCTACTCCAGAGGTGGGTCCCCTGGAAAAAATGGCTACTTTGGAGAGTGGGCTCTGCAGCATCCCTGCTGGGCACCCTTCCCAAATTCCACCTTCCCCAACCTCCCCCCCCCCCACACACACACACACACATTTCCAGGCATTTCCCAACTCATCAGAACGTAATAATATTGGAAGATCTGTGCTGGATCAGACTAGTGAGGGTCCATCTAGTCCAGCATCCTCTCTCATAGTGGCCAGCCAGTTCTCTGGAGCAGGGGTCTGCAACCTGTGTCCAGATATTCATGGACTACAAATCCCATCAGCTCCTGCCAGCAAGGCCGCTGGCAGGGGCTGATGGGAATTGTAGTCCATGAATATCTGGAGAGCCACCAGGTTGCAGGCCCCTGGGAGGGCAGAAAACAGGGCATAGGAACCGAGACCTTCCTCTGATGTTGCCCCTGGAACTGGGACTCTGTATGCTGTCACCCAGAGAGATTTTCCAAACCTTAAAAGCAGACTTTTAGAACAGGAATACCATACTTTGTTGGGGCAAGCAAATAAATCATGCTTGCCTCTCTGTTGGAATAATACCGGAAAGAAGAGGGGCATAGCCAAATATCTTGAATTATTAACTGAACCCCAACAGAGATGGATTATCACAAGGGCCAGATCCAATACTTTCCCATCAACCATTACAAAGGGTCGTTACTTATCCATCCCTCTCCAGGATCAGGTTTGTCCACACTGTAAAACCAAGTGGAGACTCTTGCTCACATTTGACTTGACTGTCCGAGATATGTGGGCATTAGGAATTTCTCTCCCAGGATGGCCCTAGACAAATCTGAAGGAGACTCTGTTGTGCAGCTTTGTTAAATAATGCAGATAATGGGTAGCTCTTGGAAAAAGTAGCAAAATTTCTTTTACAAGTGACAGAACTCTCTAAATAATGTATACTGCTATATACAGTCTTCCTGTCTGCATTTTGAATGTACTCTTGATTTGTACTTTATAAATGTCTGGTAACTCTCTAGAGCCTATTCCAATTCCAAAGCCTTTATTGGCATTATAAATTACAAAATTAGTAAAAGGGCTTTGTTGACTAAAACATTAAAACATTAAAATAAATTAAAATCTACATTAAACATTCGCAACCAAGCCTTGTAAACCGCACACATAGAAAAAAATTAGCCATTACTACTTTGTAGGCAATGATTGCGCCTGACCAGATAGTGCCTCAAAAAACATACAAAATCACAGGAACTGTTGAGTAGAAAGTTCATAACAGATGGTAGCCGGACAGCGTTTGAGCTCTCTATCAATGGATAAATGTACATAGAGCGTAATGATTTGTATGTAGGGCATTCCAAGAGTACATGTTGAACAGTCTCAACAACGGCCATATTACATTGACATAACCAGTGGTGGCGAACCTTTGGCACTCCAGATGTTATGGACTACAATCCCCATCAGCCCCTGCCAGTATGGCCAATTGACCATGCTGGCAAGGGTTGATGGTAATTGTAGTCCATAACATCTGGAGTGCCAAAGGTTCGCCACCACGGACATAACCTGATCTCGTATGGAGTGTTATTATACCTGCCAACAGTCATAGCATTAGGCAGAGCGTTAAAACGAGCCAAAGTGTACGCTCTAGAGCCGTGGTGGCGAACCTTTGGCACTCCAGATGTTATGGACTACAATTCCCATCAGCCCTGCCAGCATGGCCATGCTGGCAGGGCTGATGGGAATTGTAGTCCATAACATCTGGAGTGCCAAAGGTTCGCCACCACTGCTCTAGAGCCTATTTTAAATGCCTAATAAAGGTTGTTGTGTTGAGAACTGGGATTCAGAGGCTGACTCTAAATGTGGAGGCTCCCTTTAGTCCCCATGGCTAGTAGCCACGGGCAGGCCTGCTCTCCATCGACCTTTCTAATTCTCTGTGAAAACTGCTATCTGGGGCTCCCATCCCGGCTCTCTCACCTGCCACTCGAAGTTCCGTAGCTGGAGGATGAAAGAGCGACTCCTCTCATACAGCTTCTGCAGAGGTCCCGCGGCGCATCCCTGCCGCAGCTCCTCTTGGGCTGCTGCGGTGCCATCTACCAATTTTTCCACGTCAAGGAGGACTTCCTGTCCTTTGGCCCGATTCTGGGAGGAAAAGAAAGACAGTGAACGGAAGAAGAGGAGGAAGAGGAGGAGGAGGAGGAGGAGGAGGAGGAGTTTGGATTTGTATCCCCCTTTCTCTCCAGTAGGAGACTCAAAGGGGCTTACAACCTCCTTGCCC
Organism: Sphaerodactylus townsendi; assembly: GCF_021028975.2. Taxonomy (NCBI): domain Eukaryota; kingdom Metazoa; phylum Chordata; class Lepidosauria; order Squamata; family Sphaerodactylidae; genus Sphaerodactylus; species Sphaerodactylus townsendi. Next base: position 107,323,698 of record NC_059432.1, read on the forward strand.
TTCCCCCCTCACAACAAACACCCTGTGATGTGGGTGGGGCTGAGAGCGCTCCAAAAACCTGTGACTAGTCCAAGGTCACCCAGCTGGCGTGTGTGGGAGTGCACAGGCTAATCTGAATTGCCCAGATAAGCCTCCACAGCTCAGGCGGCAAAGCGGGGAATCAAATCCGGTTCCTCCAGATTAGAATGCACCTGCTCTTAACCACTAGGCCCAGAGATGGGATCCAACAGGTTCTCACAGGTTCCCGAGAGTACGTTGTGTGTGCCAAGGGGGGGGTTACTAATTGGTGATTTTGCCTTCGTTACGCCCCTCCTCTCAGCAGTAGAGCGCAGAACTTGAAGCAGTCTAGCAGGAGGTGCACCGCCATGCGTGGCAGCCTGCGCCTGTGTGCATTTGTTTCCTGCCCAAGAACCAGCGCAGCGGCTGCGTCCTTGCCACAGCCCCGCCCAGGAATGCCCCGCCCCTGGAATGCCCGGCCACGCCCCCGTCGTGCCCCGCCCAGCCCCATTGGCGCCACGCCACAGTTTGAATCCCACCACCATGGGAACCTGTTACTAAAATGTTTGGATCACACCACTGACTACGCCACTTTCTTGCCAATTTCTAATCGGTGCCAATTCCTAATCAAACTTGCCCATTCCTAATCAATTTGGGAGGGCCAACGACTGCGCACTCTAGCTGGAAATGACGTCCTCAATACCCTTCTTTCTCCAGATGTTTTGGTGATAGCAATGGCTACAACACATGTGCTTTTAGGTCATTGGCCCGCAAATAATGAACATACAGCCCGAATCCTTACTCACGGTCTTCCTTGTCCAGTCTCTGAGAGCAAAGCCCACCAAGGGAAGGTGTACGGGTGTCGTGAGCCAAGGAAGCCTTTCGCATTGTCTCTGTGGAGGTAGAAGGCCAAAAGGACAGAGAGAAAAGACCTGCATGAATGACTTGACACCCCAACCCAGGGGTGGGCAATTATTTTTTCCATGGGGCCGCATAAGAAACAGAAAATATTGTGGAGGGCCGGGCCAAAAGGCAGGAGGGCGAGGAGCTTTTGAAAGCCCCACAGAAGCCGGCAGCCAAGGCAACCGGCTTCTGCGGGGTTTTCAAAGACGCCTCGCTCCCCAGCACAGCAGGGGGGCCAGTCAGGGTCATCCGGTGGCCCGGATGTGGCCCGCGGGCCGTATAATGCCCAGGTCTGCCCCAACCCATTGATATACTATATAAAACCAAGACTTAAGTCCAGTAAAGCCGTCGAGACCGACAAGATTTTGGGGGAGTCTCGGAACCTGCCGCCTCAAAAACCTTGCTGCTCTCCAAAATGTTCTACTCCAGACGCCCACGGCGACCCTCCTAGAAATGTATCAAGTGTGAATGCAGCTCAGAAGCCACTAATGCAAGACCAGAGGTGCGCAAAATTCCTGGAGGTTTCGAGAGGAGCCTGGGTAAAGCAGGGTTCAGAGAGAGGAGAGAGCTCAGCGGAGTACGGTGCCGTCGGATCCGCCCTCTGGAGCAGCCGTGTTCTGCAGACGAACTGATCTTATGGAATCATGGAATCATAGAGTTGGACGAGACCCCGAGGGCCATCAAGTCCAACCCACTGCCATGCAGGAACACCCCGGCGCAGTTCCCCCTCGCTCCACCCCTGCTTCTGTGTGTGGTTGACTTGGAAGACAGGAAGGGGAATACATTATCTGCGGCAGGGGCGTAATGCCCATTGGGCAAGGTGGGCAGCTGCCCGGGGCATCACCTTGTGGGGGGCACCAAAAATGCAGGGTTCGTTTTTGGGTATTTTTAGTGGTTTTCCGTTTTTGGCCTGCAGGGGGGCGCAGTTTTTAGGCTAGCGGCACCAAAATTTCAGCGTATCATCAGGAGACTGTCCTTATGCTACCCTCCAAGTTTGGTGAGGTTTGGTTGAGGGAGTCCAAAGTTATGGACTCTCAAAGGGGGTGCCCCCATCCCCCATTGTTTCCAATGGGAGCTAATAGGAGATGGGGACTATTTATTTATTTATTTATTTATTTATTTATTTATTTATTTTTATTTAATTAGACTTTTATACCGCCCCATCCCCGAAGGGCTCTGGGCGGTGTGCAGCCTATAAAAATAGTAATAAAAAACAAACAACATGTAGGCAGCGATAAAAGCTAAAAATTTCGATTCTATAATACGTCACAGTGAAGGCGTAGTTGGCGTCCAATATTCCAAATTCCAAACTACACCTTTGAGGGTCCATAACTTTGTCCCCCCTGAACCAAACTGCACCAAACTTGGGGGGTAGCATGAGGACAGTCTCCTGATGATACGCTGAAATGTTGGTGGCAATATGTCTAAAAATGCACCCCCTGCAGGCACCAATGTCCTGGTGCAAAAAAAATTGGTTGTGGTAGGGTGCGGGGGCATCCAACTCAGGTTTTGCCCAGGGCTCCAGTTTGCCTTGTTACCCCCCTGACCTGCGGTGCATGCCTAGGCACATTTATCTGGGAGTAAGTCCCCAAGACATGTAGTAGAATTTACACACTGAAATTGGGCACAGGAAAGTCAGGGCTGGCAACCCTCCCACGGCGGCCCCTTCCGCACATGCAGAATAATGCACTTTCAATCCACTTGCAAGCTGGATTTTACTGTGCAGATTAGCAAAATCCACTTTCAAACAATTGTGAAAGCGGATCGAATGTGCTTTCTTCTGCATGTGCGGAAGGGGCCAAAGAAAAGAATAACAGACTTTCTTGGCAGCAGGAAGGACTATCTGAATGCTACCTGATACCTGAATGAAGTGAGTGGATGTTCCTTACTAAGTCCCAGACTTACCAGTTGCTCCTCCATGTCCGCGGCTTCGGTGACGTATTTCTGGATTAGCCGCCTGTCGCATATCAGCCGTGCGGGACTCATCTTAGACAATCTGACGTGGAGGAAGAATGAGGTGAAGAGCAGCAGCCCTGAGGCAGAGGAAGAAGGGAGATGGCTCACTTTCCGGCCCCCACCAGAACAACTGTGAAGTCTGGCTTATTTAGTGCCCACTTCCCCAGGGTACGCTGAGTAGGAAGGGGCCCGAGCCCAAGAGAGATAATCCTGAGGTTCAGATCTTGAGATGTAAAAGGGGGTGGGGTCTAGGATCTGAAGGGCGGTGCCTAGCAAAATAAGGGGTGGGCTAGAGGGAAGGCAGGGTGCCCTCTGGTAGGGGGAACACACAGCTGACCATTTGGGTCCAAGAATATTTTGCTCCTTGAAACTGTAAGATCCAAGAAGGCCAGGGCGCTGAAGCTTTCGTTTGGACCCTGAGACTTGACAAGATTCTCATGAATCCCGAATCCACTCATCTGGGCTTGGGTGGGAAAGAAATAGGGCCAGAAAAAAAGTTAAATACTTGGGGGGGGGGGTGAATGTCCAGCTTTATCGTTGCTTTTCTGGATTCTCTCCAGGCATCATCTAAATATGTTTTCCAAGCTTCTTCCTGTCGCTCGATTGCGCTGTTAAATGCATGACTTTTAATTGCTCAATCGCTTGTGTGAATCTGCAGATGAATAAAAATAGTTCTGAAGAGACTGGCTGAGTTTGGTTCTCGGACAGTGTTACCAATTCTGGGTTGGGAATTTCCGAGATATTTGGGGGCGGGGCCTGGAAGGGGGTGGGGCCTTAGCAACGTGTCACGCCACGGAGTCCACCCTCCAAAGCAGCCCTACCCCGGTCATGAGATAGTTTAACTCTCAGAGACTTCCAGGCCCCGCCTGGAGGTTGGTGACCCTGTTCTCAGATAATGGCACACAAAGTCTCATCCTAAAAAGCAACATCCCTTCCTCTCTGGGCAACCTGGGAAATGCCAACCTCCAGGTGGGGACCAAGTGATTCAAGCAAGTGATCAAATCAGTGGTGGTGAACCTGTGGCACGGATGCCAGAGGTGGCACTCAGAGCCCTCTCTGTGGGCACGTGCAAACAGAGTCCCCCCCCACACACACACACACATACACATCTAGGCTGGCCTGGGCCACTGGGCTCGATTATTAGCATTAAACCTAAGACCTAGTTTTGGGGAAGCAGTGGAGGTAACCCTGTTAAGCGCTGTTAAACCCCACTGATTTTCATGCGAAGAACTAAAGCGCGATCCTTTACCTGGGAGTAAGCTCGGTTGCTGGCAAGGGGGTTTGCTTCTGAGTAAACCCTCCTAGGGTCGTGATTCACCCGTTGGAAGAGTTGCACGGTTGCTTCAAAGCAAAGCCAACAACTACCACCAAGCTTACTCCCGAGTAACCCACGCCTTGGAGCCAACCGTTTTTTCTAAACGAAAACCTCAGTATTCAGATTAAATTGCCGTGTTGACACTTTGCGATAAATAAGTGGGTTTGGGGTTGCAATTTGGGCACTCGGTCTTGAAAAAGGTTCGCCATCACTGGATTAAATGATCAAGTGTCATACATTTAATAGCTTAATTGGGTGACAACAAGGCACATGGAAAAGAAGATTTAGATGATGCCTGAATGGAATCCAGTTTGGAGCATCAGGGACATTCCAGAGAAGCAATGATAAAGCGGACATTTTTTTTCTAGAATTTAACTCCTTTGCTAGCCTCCGAAAGGACAAGCTCTGGTCACTCAGTGGGGCAGGAAATACACTTTGTACATGCTCAGAGGCCGTTTTAATGTACCCTGCTGAGGTGCCTAACCTGGATGTCCAATAATTTTTCTAGCTAGAGTTGGCAAGGCTAACATGAAGAAGAAGAGTTGGATTGATATCCCCCTGTTCTCTCCTGTAAGGAGACTCAAAGGGGCTTACATTCTCCTTTCCCTTCCCCCCTCACAACAAACACCCTGTGAGGGGGGTGGGGCTGAGAGAGCTCCGAAGAACTGTGACTACCCCAAAGTCACCCAGCTGGCATGTGTTGGAGTGCACAAGCTAATCTGGTTCGCCAGATAAGCCTCCACAGCTCAAGTGGCAGAGCGGGGAATCAAACCTGGTTCTCCAGATTAGAGTGCACCTGCTCTTAACCACTACACCACGCTGGCTCTCAATTAGGTCCTTCACTGGTCCCAGATGGCCATTTTTCCCTCTGTCCCCAGTCAGCCATCTGATTTTGGGGACCAGGGGGTGGAGGAGCTGCCGGGAAGGGCGGGGGGGTTCCAGGCAGTGCTCATTTGAGCCCCCAAGAAGCCCTACCTCCCTTTCCCCAAATTAGAAAAAGAAGAAGAGTTTGGATTTATGTCCCCCCCCCTTTCTCTCCTGCAGGAGACTCAAAGGGGCTGACAATCTCCTTGCCCTTCCCCCCCTCACAACAAACACCCTGTGAGGTAGGTGGGGCTGAGAGAGCTCCAAGAAGCTGTGACTAGCCCAAGGTCACCCAGCTGGCGTGTGTGGGAGTGCCCAGGCTAATCTGAATTCCCCAGATAAGCCTCCACAGCTCAGGCGGCAGAGCTGGGAATCAAACCCAATTCCTTCAGATTAGATACACGAGCTCTGAACCTCCTACGCCACAGTTGCCAACCTCCCGCTGGAAGCTAGAGATCTGGTATTAGACCTCCAGACAACAGAGATCCGTTCCCCGGAGAAAATAGTGGTTTTAGAAGGTGGGTTCTATAACATTATAACTCTCTGAGTTCCTCCCTTCCCCGGCTTCACCTCCCACTCCCAATATCCAGGTATTTCCCAACCCAGACCTGATACCCTTGCCCAGACCCCCTGGGCCTTTGGGGGCACCTCCTGCCACCCAGCACTCACGGTTCAACTCCATGCCAAGTGGGCTGTCTGCTCACACCATCTTTCCGCCCAGGGAAGGCCGCTGCTCCCCAGCTCCCGTCCGGCTTCCATTGACGGCGTCTTGACCACTGGCCCGGCCAGGAGGACCAGTGAGGGGAGCGAAAGGCTGCGGTGTTCCCAGCAGGGCCGTCTGCGCAGTTCCCGGCCGTGGCAGCGAAGCAACAGCGCTCGGCTTCCTGTTGTGCTGCCGCTGCTGCTGACCTCCGGGCCACGACACTGAAGGAGCGTGGAGCAGGATGAACTTTTCAGGAAGGCTTCCGACTTCCAGAGTTTCCTCCTCGGCTGACAGCTGAGGGATGATTCAGGCAACAGATTTGCCGTGGCCTGATTGGTGGAGGGTCGGTCCAACACCACCAGGCCACCGTCTCTTGGCACCCTGGGCACGGTGCCACGCTCCTGTCCCTTGGCCTTAGGGTTGCTGGGTTCTACTTGGCAACCAGGAGGGGGTGGGGGTAGGGGGGCCAATTGGCCATGCTGGCAGGGGCTGATGGGAATTGGAGTCTATGGACATCTGGAGCACCATAGGTTGGCCCCCCCTGGCTTAGAAGGACTGGAATTCAGCCATGAAGCTCCCCAGGCCAGTCACGTGACTCCCAGGGATGCCAACCTCCAGGTAGGACCTGGGGAATCCTCCAGAATTACAGCTCATCTCCAGACTACGGAGGCCAATTCCCCTGGAGAATGTGGATGCTTTGCGGGGCAGACATTGTGACCCAGTGAGGTTCTTGTCCCCACAGGCACCCCCCCCCCCCAAATCTCCAGGAATTTCCCAGCCACCAATCTTGAAGGTGCCCAGAGCGTCTGACCTGAGATCCAGAAGAAGAAGAGTTTGGATTTATATCCCCCCTTTCTCTCCTGCAGGAGACTCAAAGGGGCTTACAATCTCCTTGCCCTTCCCCCCTCACAACAAACACCCTGTGAGGTGGGTGGGGCTGAGAGAGCTCCAAGAAGCTGTGACTAGCCCAAGGTCACCCAGCTGGCATGTGTGGGAGGTGAGTAGTCAGGCCATAGGCTAGCAGGAATCCCAGACTCCAGATGTTAGGTCTACTCCCCATCAGCCCCTGCCAATTGGCCATGCTGGCAGGGGCTGATGGGAATTGTAGTCCATAACATCTGGAGTGCCAAAGGTTCGCCACCACGGGCATAGGCTAATCTGAATTCCCCAGATAAGCCTCCACAACTCAAGCGGCAGAGCTGGGAATCAAACCCGGTTCCTCCAGATCAGAGTGCACCTGCTCTTAACCACTACGCCACTGCTGCTCCCTAGCTTGGTTAGGCCAGCTTTCATGGAGACCTTTAAGATCCCTGTTTGAATTCAGAGGTTCCTACGATAGGGTTTTCAGCTCTGGTTTGGAAAATACCTGGCGATTTGGTAGATCTTGTCCCTAACATTTCGCCTGCATCTGTGGCCGGCCACAGATACACCTCTGAAGATGCTGGCCACACATGCAGGTGAAACGTTAGGAACAAGATCTACACAAAAACCCAGGACATCCAACAAACGGTAATTGTTGAAGCGCTCCAGGCCCCACCTGGAAATTGGCAACCTACCCTGTGACCATCTGCTGTGTCCCTCGGCCTGTGTCACCTGGTCCCGAGCACAGCTGCTGTTTCCCGGCAGAATCCCTCCCCTTCCAGCAGCCGGCTGTTTGCCAGAGTAAGCAAATAAAAGCTTCCGTCTATCTCTGCCCTTCGGCGTATCCCGATGTGCCGCCCTCCACGTTTCTTCCCGCCTTACCTCTGAGCCTAAGCAAAGCACCTACCTGGGGAGTCGAAGGAGGCCCACCTGTCCCCGTGTCTCCCACAAATGGCTCGGGGACCGGGAGAGAAAGCCGGGCCGGTGCCTGCATCAAGCCAGTAATGGGTGGAGAGAGATAACAGAGGTCAGCCACCTCAGCCCGCCGGGTCCACATGGTGCGGCTCTGCCTTCTGCGGAACGTGACTGTTTGCACATCTCCCAGAGGTCGGAGTGGCATCGAACCAATGGCGGGGCCTTGCGCAGCACATGAGGGGGGCCTGTGGTGGCCAACCTCCAGGTAGGGCCTGGAGTTCCAGAACTGCAAACTCTATGCTGATAATAAAACTGCAAGGATTGTCATGCCCTTGTATAAAGCCGTGGTGCGACCACACTTGGAGTACTGTGTTCAGTTCTGGTCGCCCCATCTCAAAAAGGATAAAACTGCAAAGATTGTCATGCCCTTATATAAAGCCGTGGTGCGACCGCGCTTGGAGTACTGTGTTCATTTCTGGTTGCCCCATCTCAAAAAGGATAAAACTGCAAAGATTGTCATGCCCTTATATAAAACCGTGGTGCAACCGCGCTTGGAGTACTGTGTTCAGTTCTGGTTGCCACATCTCAAAAAGGATATCGTAAAGATGGAAAAAGTGCAGAGAAGGGCAACAAGGATGATTGAGGGACTGGAGCACCTTCCCTATGAGGAGAGGCTGCAGCGTTTGGGGCTCTTTAGTTTGGAGAGGAGACGTCTGAGGGGGGATATGATTGCAGTCTATACAATTATGCATGGGGTAGAAAATGTTGACAGAGAGAAATTTTTCTCTCTTTCTCACAATACTAGAACCAGGGGGCATTCATTGAAAATGCTGGGGGGAGGAATTAGGACTAATAAAAGAAAACACCTCTTCACACAGTGTAAGTGATTGGTGCTTTGGAATATGCCACACAGGAGGTGGCTATGGCCACTTAACCCGGATAGCTTCTAAAAGGGCTTGGACAGATTTCATGGAGGAGAAGTTGATCTATGGCTACCAATCTTGATCCTCCTTGATCTAAGGTTGCAAATGCCTTAGCAGACCAGGTGCTCAGGAGCAGCAGCCGCAGAAGGCCATTGCTTTCACCTCCTGCATGTGAGCTCCCAAAGGCTGGACTAGATGGACTCTGATCTGATCCAGCAGGCTCATTCTTATGTTCTTAATCAGCTGTGTCTCCTTTTAATTATTAGACTGGATTATATTTCTGATGCCAATAAAGGTCTAGGTATGTATGCACATATGTATGCATGCATGAAATGACAAATAATAATTATAAAAATGACTCAAATGTAGGGAGAGTAGTTGTTGGGTGTTGGTGTACGCTGACGTGTCCCCCAAAGCATCGTGGTGAGCCACCACGGACAAACTGTGTCACAGGTTCGCCATTCCTGATCTACACAAATGTATGTATTACCTTTCCATCCATGCTTAGTTTGGAGGTGGTTTCACTGCACAAGACGGCCACCAGATGGCAGCAGATGGCGGTCCCTGAAACTTTGGAAAGGGACGATGCTTTGATAAGCATAAGCATTTTTATTGTCATTTTGCACGCACAACGAAATTTACAGCAGCATCCTTCGATGCACACAATTTCAGATTCATGACCCATCCTCACTTTCCCCTTCCTCCACCCATCCCTACACAGCCCCAAACACATCAACACGAAGCCGCGGAGTTCAGCATCGCCACAGCTCTAGAGTAGAAGCTGTCTCTAAGACTCTTTGTCCTAGTTTTGATAGACCTGTATCGTCTGCCGGATGGTAACAGTTCAAAAAGAGAGTGTGCTGGATGAGACGGGTCTCTCAGAATATTTTGGGCTTTCTTTAGGCTTTGGGAATTATAGAGTTCTTCCAAGGAGGGAGAGGGTGTTTCGATAACTCCCTCTGTGCAGTAGTGATCACCCTTTGAGCCGCAGCTTCCTTCCATTCGCCATACTGTGCAACTGGAGAACCATGCACAGATGCAGTAGGTTAAGACACTCTCTATAGCACAGCGGTAAAAGGACACCAGGAGTTTTCCATTCAGTTGTTGTTTCCTTAAAAGTCTCAGATAGTACAGTCTTTGCTGGGCCTTCTTAACCACCGCGGCAGTCTGTACGCCCCAGGTCAAGTCCTCTTTAATCATGACGCCCAGAAATTTAAATTGATGCAGGGAACGAGAAGATTATACATGATATTTGACCGATATCTAAATTCCTGGCATTTGGAAGCGAGAACTGAAACACGATCCTTTGAACGTTTCGCTCCGTCATTTCAGATCGCCGCACAAGACCCGTTTAAGAATGGATAATATACAGGCGGCCAAGACCTGAGCACGTTTCAGTTCCAGCTGGGTCTTGAACATTTGCCAGGAAGACTCCCTTGGTATTTCGATTGCCAAATGATGGGGGGGGGGGGTTTGCAGATAGTCTTGGGTCATCAACAGCCGCTGCAAAACTTTTTTCAGGGACAAAGGTAGCCGTGATCACCCTCTAAACGTTTACGCACCAGGTTGCTGATGTGGCGAAAATGTGGGCGACACGAATGGGTATTATTCAAAGCCCTTAGGCCTGGTGGAAAAGAGAAAGGCACCTGCAAACGATTTGGGTGGGGTTTTCTAGCTCTGATTTGCCAAAATGCAAAGGGGAGGTTATTGGCTGATCGGAATTCTCATTCATAAGCCTAAGCATTTTTATTGTCATTGTGCACGCACAACAAAATTTACAGCAGCATTCCTCGATGCACACAATTTCAGACTCATACCCCATCCTCACTTTCCCCTTCCTCCACCCATCCCTACACAGCCCCAAACACATCAACACGAAGCCGCGGAGTTCAGCATCGCCACAGCTCTAGAGTAGAAGCTGTCTCTAAGCCTCTTTGTCCTAGTTTTGATAGACCTGTATCGTCTGCCGGATGGTAACAGTTCAAAAAGAGAGTGTGCCGGATGAGACGGGTCTCTCGGAATATTTTGGGCTTTCTTTAGGCTTTGGGAATTGTAGAGTTCTTCCAGGGAGGGGAGAGGGCAGCCGATAATCCTCTGTGCAGTAGTGATCACCCTTTCATTTATGGTTCTTAGATTGCTGGTTAGATATTTCCAAAAAAAAAAACCACCAACCCTGCAGGAATACCTACTGATCAAGTTACCCAATCAACATTTATTGAATATCGAGCTTTGTGATGGAGAGTTGGCCTAAAATGGAGCGTAGCTGTTCATGTCTCCTTCTGCCTGTCTTTGGACACGGCCTTAAGCCAAAAATACTTACAGCCTGCAAGCTGGTTGGATTTACATTTCAGTAAAAGCCCTGTACGAGCTCAGTGACGCCGAGTAGTAGGCTACGGCGCCGCAGTTAAAGTTCTACTGCTCACAACCTGAGTTCGATCCTTAGGGAGATCAGTATCAAGTCCCAAGCTCATGGCTGACTCAGCCTTCCATCCTTCCGAGGTCAGTGAAATGAGTGCCCAGCTTGCTGGGGGTAAAAGGGAAGGAAAAGGCAAACCATCCCATAAACGAAGTCTGCACAGTAAATGTTGTGATGTAACGTCACCCCATGGGTCAGTAATGGTCGGGTGCTTGCAGAGGTGGAATCCAGCAGGTTCTCACCAGTTCCCGAGAGTGGGTTACTAATTATTTGTGTGTGCCGAGAGGGGGTTACTAATTGGGTCCGCTTTTCCGTTAGAAATTCCATTAGGTCCAAAAATCATAAAGTCCTGTTGTTTCCTATGTGGCTGGTTAGCGAAGGTGGAAAACGGGATAATTCTCCCTGTTGGGCTGTTTTAAAACATGTTTTAGAAATACAGTAAAGTTCCTTGTTTAAGGAAAGTATCCTTCTTTTGATTTCTAGAAACAAAATTAACTATTTGAAAGTATTAAATTTGCAGCTTAGAAGAAGAAGACTTTATTTACAGTCAATGACCAGATGTATTACAAAGACTCCAAAATATCTACAAACAAACAAAACAAGAATACAGAACAAAACAAGAATACAGATGAAAGTATTAAGTATTTGACAGGCAGTCAATTAGAGGAGAAGTAGTTGTTTCTGTTGGCAGTAGACAATAAGACTTGCTGTAATGAGTTTAAATTATGGACACAGGGGCGTAACGAGGCAGCCCTGGGCAAACTGCAGCCCTGGGCAAAACCTGAGTTGGATGCCCCCCCCCCCCCCCATGGGCAGCCACTCCACCACGACCAATTTTTTTGCACCAGGACATTGGTGCCCACAGGGTGTGCATTTTTAGACATATCAGCACCAAAATTTCAGTATATCACCAGGAGACTGTCCCAGTTATAAGCACCCCTCAGCAGGTTTGAGTTTCAGGGAGTCTCAGGTTATGGATTCCTTGGGCAGCAGCTCTCTGTCTCTCATTGTTTCAATGGAAGTTACATTGAGGAGATGGGGCTATTGCACTGGAGGGTCTGATAATCTTGCCCCCCCCTGAACCAAACTGCACCAAACCTGGGGTATCATCAGGGACAGTCTTCTCTGATGAGAGCCCCGAAAGTTTTGAGACTGTGCCTTCAGAAATGTGTTTTCTCAGCCTTCGCAACCCCCATGGACAGCAATACAGAAAACTCAGTGCAGAACACTAAGATTTTCAATTTTCGAGGCTCTGGGGCGCATTTTGCTTCATCGTCACCAAAATTTTAGGGTATTATCTGGAAACTGTCCTTATGGTACCCTTCGAAAGTTTGGTGCAGTTTGTTTAGGGAGTCCAAAGTTATGGACCCTCAAAGCTGGGGTGCCCCATCCCCCATTCCTTTGCTAAGGAGATGGGGCTACCCTTTGAGGGGTCCATAACTCTTTGGCCCCCCCCGAACCAAACTGCACCAAACTTGGGGTGCCATCATCTCCAGATGATACCTCTGGAAATTTTGCAGTGCTGATACATCCAAAAAAATGCACCCCCTGCAAGGGAACATCCTAGAAATTCTGCCTCAAGAATCTTTTGTTCTGCATACTGAGTTTTCTTGCATTTCGGTCAATGGGGGTTGCAGGCTGTGGGGGGCACTATTCCCTCGAAGGCACAGTCTCAAACTTTCAGTGGTCTCATCAGGAGACTGCCCTAATGATACCCCCCAGGTTTGGTGCAGTTTGGTTCAGGGGGGGTGCAAAGTTATGGACCCTTAAAACTGTAGCCCCCCATCTCCTATTAGCTCCTAATTGGAAACAATGGGGATAGGGCATCCCCTTTGGGAGTCCATAACTTTGGACTCCCCTGAACCAAACCCTCACCAAACCTGGGGTAGTATAAGGACACTCCCCTGAGGATTACGCTTGAAATTTTGGTGCCGCTAGCAATTAAAACACTGCGCCCCCTGCAGGCCAAAAATGGAAAACCACTAAAATACCCAAAAACGAACCCAGTATTTTGATGCCCCCCACAAGGTGATGCCCTGGGCAGCTGCCCACCTTGCCCAATGGGCATTACGCCAGTGTATGGACAGAAAGATACCAGCTGGAAATTAGGAACTTTTTTTCACAGTAAGAGTTTTTTACAGTAACAGAGAAATTATTAATGCCCCGACCCCGGAATGCCCGGCCACGCCCCCGTCATGCCCCACCCAGTCCCATTGGCGCTACGCCACTGTTTGAATCCCACCACTATGGGAACCTGTAACTAAAATTTTTGGATCCCACCACTGGACTTGAGACTCCTTACAGTTGAGAAAAGCAAGGTATAAATCCAAATTCTTCTTAAAGGACTCTCAACTCTCGGAGGAGGAGAGGAGGAGAAGGAGAAGGAGGAGGAGAAGTTTGGATATTCAGCCCACCTTACTCTCCTGTAAGGAGACTCAAGGCGGCTTACAAACTCCGTTCCCTTCCTCTTCCCGCAACAGTCACCTTGTGAGGCAGGTGGGGCTGAGAGAGTTCCAAAGAACTGTGACTAGCCCAAGGTCCCCCAACAGGCTTTATGTGGAGGAGCCTTCCTCCACATCCACTTCACCAGATAAAAGTCCCCTGCTCATGTGGAGGAGTGAGGAATCAAACCCGGCTCCCCAGGTTAGAGTCCACCTGCTCTTAACCACTATAGCACAAAAGCCACTGCTAGGCAGCAGAGTGGACAATTGCAGGCCCCGCCCTGGCAGTGAGGTTGCTTAGCCTGTTTGCCCTCAATCCTCTCTCCCTCAGCGGCCATTTGCACCTGGTGATGGCTGTTGATTGGTTCTTGCACCCAGCTGGAAGCTGTTCGCACTCCATTTCCATGGAGCTAAATGATCCTGACCAGGTGCAAAGAGGGCGAGACAGAAGGTGGGAAGGGATGGAGGAGGGGAAGGAAACTGGTCCCTCTAGACCTGCCAGACTCAAAGCGGGCAATCTACAAACGAGGGTCAAAACTTTGGAGGGGGAAACGAGGAATTGGAGGTGGGGGAGGATTATTTATTTGGATTAGCCCTCAAGTCACAACCACTCTCCATTAAATCAGCTGATAGTTGAAGGTAAAGGATGCGTGTCTCAATACCTTCGATATTTGATTGTCCCTAGATTGAGACGTGCCCTTACCATGGCAAAGTTTAATGTCCCTCCTCCTCCTTCTCCTGTCTTCTTCTTCTCCTGTCTTCTTCTTCTTCTTCTTCTTCTTCTTCTTCTTCTTCTTCTTCTTCTTCTTCTCCTTCTCCTTCTCCTTCTCCTTCTCCTTCTGCTCCTTTTCCTCCTCCTCCTCCTCCTCCTCCTCCTTCTCCTCCTTCTTCTCCTTCTTCTTCCCTGTTTGCCACAACTTCTTTCAATTGGTTGATGTTCATGCCCATGTCCCTCTTAATGGTTTCCAACCAACAAGTCATTGGCTTACCCCGTTTCCATTTACCACTGACCATCCTGAGTAGCATCTCTTTTTCCAGTGAATTTGCCCTCATCACATGTCTGAAGTAGGTCAGAGATGCCCTCCAGGGACTCCACCTGTCCACGGGATTCATAAAAGTCTTCTCCAACACCACAGCTCAAACACCACATCCACTTTTCTTCTATCTGTTTTTGTTAAGTTACCTAATGCCTTGTTAGTTGGCAGATACCAAAGAGTTCCCAAATCTGAAAGGTTCTGTCCTTGTAAAACTGGGCAAATAGAAACGGTAGTACATGTGTTGTTCTACTGCGCAAGGAAGGAGCACATAAAGGCAAAATATTGGGCACACCTCCTTGAGCAATGCCCCTGCCATGCCCCGCCCAGTCCCATTGGTGCTACGCCACTGTTTGAATCCCACCACCATGGGAACCTGTTACTAAAATTTTTGGATCCCACCACTGCCAAGTACTAACCAAGTTGGCCTTGCTTAGCTTACAAGCTCTGGCAAGATCAGACTAGCCTAGGGGAAGGAACTTGGCCAGGATGTGACATCACCGAGTCCATCCACCAGTGCTGTCATTTCCTCCAGGGGAACCGAGCTCTGGAAACCAGCTCTCATTCCAGCAGATCTCCAGGCCCCGCCTGGAGGTTGGCAACACCGCAGGGGGCAAATCTGCTGTACACGCCAAGCGATGCAAAACGTAGCAAGAAGAAGAAGAAGAAGAAGAGTTTGGATTTATATCCCCCCTTTCTCTCCTGCAGGAGACTCAAAGGGGCTGACAATCTCCTTGTCCTTCCCCCCTCACAACAAACACCCTGTGAGGTAGGTGGGGCTGAGAGAGCTCCAAAGAACTGTGTCTAGCCCAAGGTCACCCAGCTGGCGTGTGTGGGAGTGTACAGGCTAATCTGAATTCCCCAGATAAGCCTCCACAGCTCAGGCTGCAGAGCTGGGGTTCAAACCCGGTTCCTCCAATTAGATACACGAGCTCTTAACCTCCTACGCCACTGCTGCTCTAACCAGCAAGCGCTTGGGCCTTCTTTGCATTTCCCGCTAGGCGAGACTCCTGCGGATCCACACTCCGGCTTGGCTCCTCGGCAACCAAGAAACGCCCCAGCCCAGCCCTGCCCACCCGCTGTTCCTGCTCGGACCTTCTCATATTGGCATTAAAACTGTCTTGTTGGCTTTATCCGCAGGGGAGCAGGATGCAGGAGAACGAAAGGCGGTGTCCGGGGGCGGGGAGATCTTTGAAGCCCCTTTGAGTGATATAAAGCCCCCGTGAAAGCCGGACAAAGTGGGGCAAACAAAAGGAAGCCGGGGGTGGGGTGGGGTGGGGGGGCTAATCTTTCAACTGAGCAAATAGCCTGTCCTGCAGAGCGCCCGTTATGGGGAGGGGGTTGAGACCCTGACGGTGTGTCCAGAACAGTTGTCACGGACATGCTCCCGGACAGTCGCTCTCTGTCACAGTTATGGCTCTAACCAGCAAGCGCTCGGGGCTTCTTTGCATTTCCCGCTAACTTGATTTAGCAACCTGAATAACCCATTTCGGCATGAACTGGTCGGGCTCTGGGATGCCAGCATTTGAGTGGGGCCTGGGAAATCCCCCAGAATTACAGCTCCAGGTCTCAATTCCCCTGAAGAAAACAATACGAAGAATAAGGAGGAGAAGGAGAAGAAGGAGGAGTTGGATTTATATCTTCTCTTTCTTTCCTGGAGGGAGACAACAAACAGCCTGTGAGGTGGGTGGGGCTGGAGAGCTCCGAAGAACTGTGACTAGCCCAAGGTCACCCAGCTGGCATGTGCTGGAGTCAGTGGTGGGATCCAAAAATTTTAGAAACAGGTTCCCATGGGGGTGGGATTCAAACTGTGGCGTAGCGCCAATGGGGCTGGGCAGGGCACGACCGGGGCATGGCCAGGCATTCCGGGGGTGGGGCATTCCTGAGCTGGGCTGTGGCAAGGACGCAGCTGCTGCTGCCCCGGTCCTTGGGCGGGAAACGAATGCACGCAGGCGCAGGCTGCCACGCACGCCGGTGCACCTCCTGCTAGACTGCTTCAAGTTATACGTGCTACTGCGGAGAGGAGGGCGTAACTAAAGCAAAAATCACGTGGCCAAATCACCCATTAGTAACCCCCTCTCGGCACACACAAATAATTAGTAACCTACCTGTGAGAACCTGCTGGATCCCACCTCTGTTTGGAGTGCACAAGCTAATCTAGTTCACCAGATAAGCCTCCACAACTCAAGTGGCAGAGCGGGGAATCAAACCCGGTTCTTAACCACTTACACCACGCTGGCTCCGGTCACTTTGGAGGGTGGACTCAGTAGCAGTGTACCCTGCAGAGGTACATTTGCATGGTTCGAATTATAATGAAAGGCCAACGATTAGCTAAAGAACTGGCAAATGTGATATCGAACAAAATGTAATAACAATGAAAGGGATTTCATCCTCCAGGTGGGATCTGGCCATCCCCTGGAATCTCAACTCCAGACTACAGAGACCAGTTCTTCTGGAGAAAACAGATGTTTTTGGAGGGTGGACATTATGACATCATACCTCAACGAGGTCCCTGTCTTCACCAGTCTGCACCCCCAAATCCCCTGGAGTTTTCCAACCTGGATCTGGCCCGCTTGCCCCCCACCCCCTGCTGGTGACTGGGAGTTGGTGTAAGGTTGTAGTTCGACCTTGGAGAGGTTCTCGCCGGAGGTTTTGGCTTCACGCCCAGAAAGGGGAATTTTACTGTTTTGGTTGTCTTTCACTTGATTGCTTGCTTGCCTGATGTGAAACTCTGTGTGAAAATCTGTCCTATTTATGCTCTTTTGGCGGGAACCTATCCGATGCCCTGTATAAGTGGTGGCTTGAGATCTGGGTGTCAGTTCTCGCATTGCCTGTCACAGACTAAGAACGCCAGCTCAATAAAGAACTTAACACGGTTGCTTTTGACTGGACTTTACTGGTTCGTTACATTTGGGGGCTGGCAAGTTTAATTAGGAGCCATCCGCTGTGCTCCCTCCCCCCACGGCTCTCGTTCTCGCCTGGCCAGAAGCAAAATGCTGCTTTTGACCCCCTCGGCAACCGTTTCCAGATGGGGCACAAACCGAAAGCGGCCACCTGCTTATCTTGAACCATCTCCCAGACCAACTGCGGTGTTGATTCCCATAATGACTAATCGTTTGCTTGCAAATGCCAAAGCAGAATGGGTGTTGGGAGCTACCAGAAGCTTGTATTCTATGCCTACGTTTGCCAGCACCCTGGAGACAGATACATCTTGCACAGACGCATAAGGCGTGGTAGATTTTCAGAACGGGCAGGGAGAGCGCAACTCCTGAGCACTTTTTGAAAAAGACAAGACATGTTTCCTCCCGGTTGTTGGCAACTCCGCCTGATCAACTGATGAGCCGAGAGTCGGCGTAGTGTAGTGGTTAAGAGCAGGTAGACTCTAATCAGTGACTAGCCCAAGGTCACCCGGCTGGCATGTGTTGGAGTGCACAAGCTAATCTGGTTCACCAGAGAAGCCTCCACCGCTCAAGTGGCAGAGCGGGGAATTAAACCCGGTTCTCCAGATTAGAGTGCACCTGCTCTTAACCACTATGCCATGCTTAGACCAAGAGGACTCCTTTCTTTCCTATCCCCTGACATGCTGTGTGCTATTGTAACCCCCATGCTCAGAATGGGTTGACCCAGTAAGGGGTGGAGACTCAAAGCAGCAAGAGGCTGCAGACCTCATGTAGTTTGGAGGAGACAAGGCTACCAGACTTGGACCTTGATTTGGATAAGCCCTTAACACCTTGTTAAGGGTTTCTTTTTTATGTTTGTAATGGGTGAGAGTTCTCCTGGAAACCTTCATCGGGTTGAATCCTGTTCACCAAGCCCTTGGAGTCTTCAGGAGCCAACCCACTTGCAAAGAAGAATTGGACTTGGCAGTATCAGTAGACTGTAAATATAAGGACTTGAAAATGCAACCTGAACAGGACCTTGAAGTGTGATGTTAAATGTTGATGTTATATGTTAAGAAAGTAAACCATTTTGTTTTTTAAATTTATTGTTGCAAACTCATTCCAAGTTTTGCCCCACAGAACCCACAATCTGATGTTACACTCTGTCCACAGCTGCGCATGAAAAAACAACACAGAACATCCTCCATAGGGTTTATTTTATTTATTTTATCGCATTCCTTTGTACCTGCTTTTATCCCGATCAAGGACCCGAAACCGCTCACGCCATTCTCCTCTTCTCGACTGTTTCCTCACAACAACCCTGTACAAACAAAACTCCTTTCCTCCCACTACAGGCTAATGGGGTTGAGAAAGTTCCCAGAGAACTGTCATTTGTTCAAGGTCACCAGTAGGTTTCATGCAGAGGAGTGCGGAATCAAACCTGGTTCTCCAGTGTAAAGTCTGCCACTATATACTAGTAACCACTATACCCACTGACTGTGGAACAGATGGGTGGAAATGATAAATAACATCCGCTGGTAAATAGCATCCCATAAAATTGCTATCAAAGCAGCATTGCATCTCTCTACCCGCTGCTGCCCTGGTTATGTGGCAACCAAGTACTGAATGAAGAACTTAGATTCTTGAAGAAGAAGAAGAAGAAGAAGAAGAAGAAGAAGAAGAAGAAGAAGAAGAAGAAGAAGAAGAAGAAGAAGAAGAAGAAGAAGAAGAAGAAGAGAAAAGAAAAGAAAAGAAAAAAGAAAAAGAAAGAAAAAGAAAGAAAAAGACAAGACAAGAAAAGAAAAGAAAAAAAAGGAAAAAGAAGAAAAAGAAAAAGAAAAAAGAACAAGAAAAGAACAAGAAAAAAGAAGAAGAAGAAGAGGAGGAGGAGGAGGAGGAGGAGGAGTTTGGATTTATATCCCCCCTTTCTCTCCTGCAGGAGACTCAAAGGGGCTGACAATCTCCTTGCCCTTCCCCCCTCACAACAAACACCCTGTGAGGTAGGTGGGGCTGAGAGAGCTCCAAAGAAGCTGTGACTAGCCCAAGGTCACCCAGCTGGCGTGTGTGGCAGTGCCCAGGCTAATCTGAATTCCCCAGAGAAGCCTCCACAGCTCAGGCGGCAGAGCCGGGAATCAAACCCGGTTCCTCCAGATTAGATACACGAGCTCTTCACCTCCTACGCCACTGCTGCTCCTTTACTTTAAGGCTTGCAGCTTTTTGCCAAAAAAAAGAAGCAAGCTTCTAGTCCTCGGAAGGGTAAAGTCCTCCTTCACAGCGTGTGGGCAGAGATCTGAGAAGCCAGAAAGGTGGCTGGACCAAATTTCCAGTTTCTGGGAACATGGCTCCAGCCAACCTCTTGCTGTTCCTTGCAATAAGCGGAACGAAATTAGGCAAAAGAAAATATAATTTATACCAGCTGCCGAACGCAGCCTCTTTCCTTTGGCACGGTTATTGAAGCGCAGTGTTTTGTGCTTGTTTTATGAGCGCAGAGCATACACGGAGCTTGGATCGTGTCCTGTGACCTTCTGTAGAGAAAACCAATGGGCTTGTTTGGTGTCAAGAGTGCGGGGCGCTTGTTGAAAGGTAGCCAGCCAGCCACATGACGAGGGTCTGGTCTTGTGATCATTTATTCTGAGTAAGACTGTGTGACTTTTGAGTAAAAGGAAGCACAAGATTCCAGAGAGTGTCATAAAAGCTCTGTTTATTTAAACATGGGATTGTAGCCGCTGAGCTGTCCTTGACAAAGATTTTGGAAATGCAAACTTTCAAACGAGACATTTCCCTTAAAGTCCCAGCAACCTAGTTTGATGATAGGGTCATTTAAAGAACTGTTTACTTCTCTCTTGAGCGCCTTCAACCCACGCAAGAGAGGTCGCTATCTATAAAGAAGAGTGGGACCTTTTTGGTGATGGCTCCTCATTTATAGAACTGTCTTCCTTTGTCAGTTGACGGCGTGGTGCCATCAGCACAGGGTCAGATTCAGACCTTTAGAAGCCCTAAGCATTGAAAAGATTATGGTAACACCCCCCCCCCCCATAGACTGTATATGTAATTCAAAATAAAAACAATAGTCAACCATAGAAAATATATATTCTAATCAGTGGTGGGATCCAAAAATTTTAGTAACAGGTTCCCATGGTGGTGGGATTCAAACTGTGGCGTAGCGCCAATGGGGCTGGGCAGGGCACAATGGGGGCATGGCCGGGCATTCCAGGGGCAGGGCATTCCTGGGCGGGGCTGTGGCAAGGACGCAGTCGCTGCGCCGGTCCTTGGGCGGGAAACGAATGCACGCAGGCGCAGGCTGCCATGCACGCCGGTGCACCTCCTGCTAGACTGCTTCAAGTTTTGCGCGCTACTGCTGAGAGGAGGGGCGTAACCAAGGCAAAAATCACGGGGCAAAATCACCAATTAGTAACCCCTCTCGGCACACACAAAACCTACTCTCGGGAACCTGTGAGAGAACCTGCTAGATCCCACCTCTGATTCTAATGAATAAATATAATTATTTGTATAAAACAGAACTGCTTCAAAACTGAGCAGAGATAAGGAGAGAAAAAACCTCTATGGGGCCCTCTTTACTTGAGGCCCTGAGCACGTGTTTCTTTTGCTGACCGGGCCCTGCGGGACCTTGGTGAATTCCCCAGGGCCTGTAAGACGGAGCTATTCCACCGGGCTTTTGGAGGGGCTGGCCGCGGCTCTATTGCCCCCGATTGAAACCGGAACTAAGCTGCCTTTTCCATCCTGGTAGGGCCCTGATTCCATCCTGGGCCCTGCCTCTCCTCCCTTCTCCTTTGGCCCTTTAGACCGGGCGCCTGTGTGTGTGTTTTTACACAACCTTGTTGTTTAATCTGTATTTATTGTTTTAATTGCTGCTGAATTTTAATGAGTTAGATTTTATGTTATATTGATTTCTACTCAGTTCTGGGAAACAGTTATAGGTTGTGAGTCGCTTCGTGCCCTCTCGGGATGAGGCGGCCTATAAATTTAATAAATAAATAAAAATAAATAAATAAATAAATCCAGGGCTGCATTAGTAGCTTTCAGCCACCAGGAAAAAATGCCATTTTTTTCCTGGCCCTTATAGACATTGATGGTTCCCACCGATTGATATGGTTTTAAACGCACCAGGTCTTTGCAAAAATTTAACATTTCTTTTTGGCCCGATGCAGCCACGAGAGCTGCGATAGAAAGGTAGGGCAACTCTTAACAGAGAGCCAGCGAGTAATGGGAGTCATGTAAATAAAAGATTAATTGAGAAATGGACTGGTGCAAAAAAGAGAGATGAATAGGCATAATTCTGATTTTAGCACATATGTATCTGTGTAACTTTAATTTCAGATATACCCATTAGAAGCCTCAAAGACCTGTTGAAAGTTGATTGAACATACTGACATACTGAGGAAGACGCACGAAAGACGTTCTATACGTGCGAGACGTTTTTATGTAGAACCTACAGAATTGGAATGTGGACTATATGGAACTGAAGCTTTGTTTCTGAACAAAGAATTGAACGGACTAAGTGATTATTTATGTTTAGTTATAAGAGTTGGAAGACTTATGTTGTATCTTTAAGAACTTTGTCAGAGAAATAAAGAAATGTAAATACAAATAGAAGTGTTAAGTTGTTTAATTATATGTAAGATCAGTATATAGGATTGGACACAGCCAGAGTGCAACGTGTGTATTTTTGAGTTTATTTAGGCTAACGTTGACATTGCACTCTTAAAGATAGTGGTGATAGAAAGGTAGGGTAGCAATGTTTAAATGAATGGCATTCATCCCAGCGTTGGATTGCCTTGCAGATGGATAGTTCAGTCAGATTGGAATTTGTTTATATATATGGTGCTATATTTTATATTCTGCTTGTCTTGTGGAACTAAATGTATTGTTGTAACGTATTGCACTGCTGTTTATGAGCAGCTTATCTACATTTTTCTGCGTGAGGTGGGGTGGTGGTGGCTGTTACAGCCCTTGAAAAGTCCAATGCCAGGATGAGAGACTTTCACCCGCTATTGTGAGACTTTTGTCCAGGAGCCCAGCCGTAGCAGCAGAGGTGGGATCCAGCAGGTTCCTCGCTATGTTCCCTTTAGTAAGCCACCACCATTAAAGCCGAGAGGGGGGCATTACTCATTGGTGATTTTAAGCCAAGTGATTTTTGCTCTTTAGTGACGCCTCCTTCCTGTCAGCAGTAGCGCGCAGGAACTTTGAAGTAGTCTAG
The DNA here is from genome assembly GCF_021028975.2 of Sphaerodactylus townsendi. Taxonomy (NCBI): domain Eukaryota; kingdom Metazoa; phylum Chordata; class Lepidosauria; order Squamata; family Sphaerodactylidae; genus Sphaerodactylus; species Sphaerodactylus townsendi. The sequence continues at coordinate 107,346,123 of NC_059432.1, forward strand.
CAGGAGGTAACTGGCGTCCGTGGCAGCGTTCGGGCGCTCAGCGTGCAATTCGCTTCCCTACCGCGATTCCGGCGCAGCGGCAGCGCCCTTTGCCATTGCAGCCCCGCCTCTTAGGACGCCCTGCTCCCCGAATGCTCCAAGCACGCCTCCATCGCGCCCCGCCCAGCCCCATTGGCTTACGCCACAGTTTGAATCCCACCACCATGGGAACCTGTTACTAAAATTTTTGGATCCCACCACTGCGTAGCAGCATTTTTAAATGGCTTCAAAATGGCAGCCGGGTCCACAAGTTGGATCCACAGCCGCTGCCGTGTCTAGTTTGGTCCGAGGAGCATCAAAACAAATGGAGACTTGATGCCCTTTGAATGCATTTGTTTTCAAAGCAAACGCAAACCAATCGAATAAAAAGAAATCGCGCGCGTTACAAGAATCCGTCGTGGACGTCTGGATGTCGAGCAAACTTCCACTCGTGGAAAACATTGGACAAGTTTGGGATTTCCAAAACCGCTAGAAAACATGGGAGATCTGGTTTCTAAGTCAAAGTGTCTGTTTTCAGAGCGGGGTGGGGGGAGCTGAAAGGGATGGTATTTGTTTAGCTGGAAGAGAGGAGAGAATGGAAGGTCTTTTGCACCCTTTTAACAGCTCTGATGGTCTTCTGTTAGCAGCCCCTCCCAATCTATCAAGTCCCGCTCACCCCCTGCAATCCACTCCTACCCATAACCAAGGGCAACTCCGGAGATTAGTTTGCTTATGATGATCTCAGTAAACAGGAAATGTATTTTTAATTAGCCTTAGAGAAGAGAATCTGGATAGTATAACAAAAGTTTGTCATTGTCAGGAAGGGGGAAGGAGAGAGAGGGGGAGGGAGGGAACGAAGGAAAGAAGGAATTCAACTGTTCCTAAACCAGCAAACTGCAGAGGCTTTGGAGGATAGAACGCTGGGATTGTAGTAAATCCTACCTGCCTTACATCTTTCCCCCAAGGGCTGTGCAGCTCTCCCTTCCTAACGGCCACAGATCCATTTCCCTGACCTGTGAGAAATTATCCTCCGACAAACATAAGAAAAGCCACACTGGGTCAGACCAAAGACACATCATATTGATGCCAGTGTTGCGCTAGAAGTGTTTTAAGTAATCCTCACACGACAGCTGCTTCAGTCCCGGATCTTTTTGTTTGCTCTCCAGCGTCTTTTCGAACTCTACGATATCCTTTTCTTTTTAGGTCCGGGGATCCTCGTAAACGTCACTGCTTTAAAAGCATTTTTGGAACATCTGGGGAGTTTTGCAACTTGCGTCTGTCATCCCAGCCGTTCTTACATCAACCCTGTAAGGATGGACGGCATTACTCTCTCTGCTTTGCAGTTTAGCACAAGAAAGCACTTTCACAATTGTTTGCAAGTGGATTTTGCTATCCCGCCCAGTAAAAATCCAGCTGCAAAGTGCATTGAAAGTGGATTGAAAGTGCATTATTCTGCATGTGCGGAAGGGGATTCAAATAATTTAACAATTGCTTGATTACAAGCACCATTTTAACAACCGGTTCTGCCGAAGTGGTGCGAACCTGCTGAATCCCACCACTGGGCCTAAGATACAACACTGGAAGGCAGTTTCTGACCTGATGGCTCAGAGCAGCTTAAAACTTAGCAATCACCACTCTATGGGATGGTGTGCATTCATCACTTGGTGGCACCAGCGTCCCAGGAAGCGTGGATGGGCTCTCGGAGATTTCAAACTGATAGCTGAACTCTTCTATCGCTCTTCTGTGACCTGAAGTTACACACTTTTCCATGGAATCCACTCGCATGTCCAAGTTATTTGTCTTCAGGTGCAGAGATGTTGGTGGAATAGCCAGCCTCCAGGTGGTCGCTGGAGATCTCCTGTTATTACAAATGATCTCCCAGTGACAGAGGCCCCTTCCGCACACGCAGAATAATGCACTTTCAATCCACTTCCAATGCACTTTGCAGCTGTGCGGAAGAGCAAAATCCACTTGCAAACAATTGTGAAAGTGGATTGAAAGTCATTTCAAGTGGATTGAAAGTCATCTGGAGAGCCGCAGGTTGCAGAGCCCTGCTCTAGCCAGTCAGTCAGAGCAAGGTACCAAGGGTAGCTGGAGACTGTAATATTAGTGGCGTATATGGTGGTCCATAGTAGTTTATGGTGATATATAGAGAACCAGTCGAGGTTAACAGCAATTAGAACCAGACAAAGACTAAAAGAACTAAAAGGAAGCAAGACACAGTGGACTTTCTTGTGAAAGTGGATTGAAAGTGGATTGAAAGTCATAATGACTTTTAATCCACTTTCACAATTGTTTGCAATTATCTGCACGTGCAGAAGGGGCCAGAGATTGAAAGGGGATTGAAAGGGGCCAGAGATCAGTTCACCTGGAGAAAATGGTTGCTTTTGAAGGTGGATTCTATGGCACTCTACGCCATTGAAGTCCCACCCCTCCTCAAACCTCGCCGTTCTTATGCTCCACCCCAAAAATCTCCAGGTATTTCCAAACCAAGAGCTGGTAAATTGATATCATATCGGGTTGGAGCCAGGCTAAATTTTCCATCAACAAAAAGCAAGCTCCCTGCCTCCCCATCCCATTGATCTCCATGAAATGCTTTTTTTGCAAGTTAGGAGTGCCAGAGCTCAGATATTCCCAATCTGGAGGAACTGGCTTTGATTCCCAGCCCCACGGCTGAGCTGTGGAGGCTTTCCGGGGGAATTCAGATCAGCCTGTGCACTCTAACACATGCTAGCTGGGTGACCTTTATTAGTCACAGTTCTTCTGAGCTCTCTCAGCCCCACCCACCTCACAGGGTGTTTGTTGTGATGGGGGAAGGGCAAGGAGATTGTAAGCCCCTTTGAGTCTCCTGCAGGAGAGAAAGGAGGGATATAAATCCAAACTCCTCCTCCTCCTCCTCCTCCTCCTCCTCTTCTTCTTCTTCTTCTTCTTCTTCTCCTTCTTCTACATGGCTACAGAAAGCAGCCATTTTTTCCAGGGAAACTATCTTTGTTGTCCAGGGATCAATTGTCATTCTGGAAGATCTCCAGGTTCTGCCTGGAAGTTGGTAAGCATTGGTGGGCAGCTCCATTTTGGCAGCTTCCTGGGGATTTGGGTGTGGAGCATGGGGAGGGCGGGGTTTGGGGACGGGGGGGATCCCTGTGGGGTACGACACCATAGAGTCCTCCCTCCAAAGCAGCCCTTTTCGCAACTGATTCCTGTAGTCTGGAGATCCATTATAATTCCAGGTGATCTCCAGGTCTCACCTGGAATTGTTTGCCCCTGAATCTTTAATCTTTGTGCAATTGGGGGACAGAATCAAAACTGGAATGGTGGCTGCCTTTCCCAGTTTGGAGAACAGATAGATGAGGCCTCTCGTCCAATTCATGTGTCTCTGGCAAAAGGGACCCTCCCCGATCCGTAGCCCTCTGGAGAGATCAAAGGAAACCAGCTGTCCCCCTTTTCCTGTGTCTTTTCAGCCGCCTATGGGGTTCCCCTGCACCCGTAGCCAGGGAGGGGAGGAGGGGGCTTGTTTGGCATGAGGATTATGGGATGCATTAGAAAGGGAAGATTTAATGACACAGGGGATGCCGAGGGAATTGTGTTTGCCAGGCGATAGATCTCAGCCCTCGCCTCCCCGGGAGGCAGCCTTGCCACACAAGGAGGCCCGGGAGATGCAGGCAAATATTTGTGCCCGGGTTTCACAAGACAGTGAGAAGGAATTCCATTTCTGTGCCCAGCTACTTCCCCCACCCCACCCCACGACCCTACACACACACAGCCAAGGGATTAACTCTTCCTTGCCCTGAAGTACACGGGCCCCCAAAATGGCCAAACTGTTGGCAGGGTGAAAAGAAACGTAGGAACCAAGACGATGCCCTGTGTATATAACACCCTCACTGTCCAGGGATGGCGAACCTTTCGAGCTTGGCATGTCGAAAATTCGGGAAATGCCTAACTTTTCGGGAAATGCCTAACTGGCGAACCTTTTCGAGGCCGAGTGCCCAAACTGCAACCCAAAACCCACTTATTTCTCGCAAAGTGCCAACACGGCAATTTAACCTGAATACTGAGGTTTTAGTTTAGAAAAAATGGTTGACTTCAAGGCGCGCATTACTCGGGAGTAAGTTTGGTGGTAGTCAGTGGCTTTGCTTTGAAGCAACCATGCAACTCTTCGAATGGGTGAATCACGACCCTAGGAGGGTTTCCTCAGAAGCAAGCCCCATTGCCAGCAACCGAGCTTACTCTCAGGTAAAGGATTGCGCTTTAGTCTCCGCCTCTATGAAAATCTGTGGGGCTAGTAATGTTGCACTTCTAACAGGGCTACGGCAGATCGTCCCCAGCTGCCCAGGCTAGCCCGGGATGTGTGTGTGGCCGATTTTCTCCCCATAATGAACTCTGTGCATGAGTGCCCACAGAGAGGGCTCTGAGTGCCACCTCTGGCACCCGTGCCATAGGTTCGCCACCACTGGCCTAACTTGACTCTGCCAGCATGTCACACACGTATCCACGCAACGAAAGAGACACAATTCTTTACATATGAGTTTATTTTTTAAAAATACATTCCAATTGTGTGGGGAGCTATATATTATTTGGCCCTCGCTCCAGCCTGGTGGAACTCTCTATCAGCTGACAGCATGCTGTTCAGGATTCCGGTCACTTCCGCACGGCGTCAAGATGGAGACGTTCCACTGGGTCTTTGGCTGAGGCAGCTATAGTTCTCTTTCCTGTTCGGTGGCCTCCCAATCTGCTCCTCTTGTCCTCCCCAAGTTAGAATCATAGAATCACAGAGTTGGAGGAGACCCCAAGGGCCATCCAGTCCAACCCCCTGCCATGCAGGAACACACAATCAAAGCAGTCCTGACAGATGGCCGTCCAGCCTCTCTTTAGAAACCTCCAAAGAAGGAGACTCCACCACCCTCTGAGGCAGCGTATTCCACTATTGAACAGCCCTGACCATCAAAAAGTTCTTCCTAATGTCTAGGAGCAGCAGTGGCGTAGGAGCAGCAGTGGCATAGGAGGTTAAGAGCTCGTGTATCTAATCTGGAGGAACCGGGTTTGATTCCCAGCTCTGCTGCCTGAGCTGTGGAGGCTTATCTGGGGAATTCAGATTAGTCTGTGCACTCCTACACACATCAGCTGGGTGACCTTGGGCTAGTCACAGCTTCTCGGAGCTCTCTCAGCCCCACCCACCTCACAGGGTGTTTGTTGTGAGGGGGGAAGGGCAAGGAGATTGTAAGTCCCTTTGAGTCTCCTGCAGGAGAGAAAGGGGGGATATAAATCCAAACTCCTCCTCCTCCTCCTCTTCTTCTTCTTCTTCTTCATCATCATCATCATCATTATCTTCTTCTTCTAGGTGGAAGCTCTTTCCCTGCCGTTGTTTAAATTGTATTGTGATATGGTGGGAGAAGACATTTTCAGGCTCTATTGGGGCCTTGAACAGTACCCTGAAAATGAGTTAATTTGTTAACTGCCATCTTCAGAAATTGTATCGATTGTGTTGTTGCGATATTTATGAGCTTTTAGTATTTATGCTTCTTATCTTGGAATGTGTGTATTGTATGATTATGTGTGTTAGCCACCCTGAGCTCGGCTCGTGTGTATGTGTTTCACTTCCACTCGAGTTACTGCCTATGTACTGGGGAAGGGCGGGATCGCAAATCCAATAAAATAAAAAAATAAACATAAAATAAAGAACCATCAAATAATTACAGTAATGTCTCAAATAGGGAGAATAATTGTTGGGCACTGGTGATCACTGGTGTGTTACCCAAAGCATCTTGGTAGGTCACCTTTGACATGCAGATTATAGGTTCGCCGTCTGTAGAGGACTTTGAAGAAGAAGAGTTTTGGATTTATAACCCAACTTTCTCTCCCGTAAGGAGACTCAAGGTGGCTTACAATCTCCTTTCCCTTCCTCCCCCCAAAACAAACACCCTGTGAAGTGGGTGGGGCTGAGAGCGCTACAAAGAGCTGTGACAAGCCCAAGGTCACCCAGCTGGCATGTGTTGGAGTGCACAAGCTAATCTAGTTCCCTAGATAAGCCTCCACAGCTCAAGTGGCAGAGCGGGGAATCAAAGCCAGTTCCTCCAGATTACAGTGCACCTGCTCTTAACCACTACACCACTGCTGCTCCTACAACAGCCAGTTGATTCCGACCATGAAAGACTTTGACAATACACTGGAGGACCATGTTCTCCCCACTTGCTGGCAATCTTACTGGGATTTGTGGGCCCTACACCCCTTTTTCTCTTTAAACTCTGATTCTCACTCAGCCTAGCCTACCTCACAGGGCTGGTGAAATGGCACAGAGGAGTGCTCTTCCCCGGAGCTCCTTGGGGAAAGGGTGGGATAAAAATGAAATAATAGGTGCCAGAACTGGAAACAACGAACAGCAATGGGAAAGAAGCACAATCCAATCTGGAGGACGAGTGCAGTACAGTGGCTAGTACAAGAGCCAGCGTGGCGTAGTGTTTAAGAGCAGGTGCATTCTAATCTGGAGAGCTGGGTTTGATTCCCTGCTCTGCCACTTGAGCTGTGGAGGCTTATCTGGGGAACCAGATGAGTTAGTGCACTCCAACACATGCCAGCTGGATGACCTTGGGCTAGTCACAGTTCTTCGGAGCTCTCTCAGCCCCACCCGCCTCACAGGGTGTTTGTTGGGAGGGGGGAAGGGAAAGGTTCCCCTTTGTGTCTCCTTACAGGAGATAAAGTGGGGATATAAATCCAAACTACTACTCTTACCCATGGTGGCGAACCTTTGGCACTCCAGATGTTATGGACTACAATTCCCATCATGGGGGGGGGGTGGGGGGGGGGGGGGGTGGGGGGGGGGGGGGGTGGGGGGGGGGGGGGGTGGGGGGGGGGGGGGGTGGGGGGGGGGGGGGGTGGGGGGGGGGGGGGGTGGGGGGGGGGGGGGGTGGGGGGGGGGGGGGGTGGGGGGGGGGGGGGGTGGGGGGGGGGGGGGGTGGGGGGGGGGGGGGGTGGGGGGGGGGGGGGGTGGGGGGGGGGGGGGGTGGGGGGGGGGGGGGGTGGGGGGGGGGGGGGGTGGGGGGGGGGGGGGGTGGGGGGGGGGGGGGGTGGGGGGGGGGGGGGGTGGGGGGGGGGGGGGGTGGGGGGGGGGGGGGGTGGGGGGGGGGGGGGGTGGGGGGGGGGGGGGGTGGGGGGGGGGGGGGGTGGGGGGGGGGGGGGGTGGGGGGGGGGGGGGGTGGGGGGGGGGGGGGGTGGGGGGGGGGGGGGGTGGGGGGGGGGGGGGGTGGGGGGGGGGGGGGGTGGGGGGGGGGGGGGGTGGGGGGGGGGGGGGGTGGGGGGGGGGGGGGGTGGGGGGGGGGGGGGGTGGGGGGGGGGGGGGGTGGGGGGGGGGGGGGGTGGGGGGGGGGGGGGGTGGGGGGGGGGGGGGGTGGGGGGGGGGGGGGGTGGGGGGGGGGGGGGGTGGGGGGGGGGGGGGGTGGGGGGGGGGGGGGGTGGGGGGGGGGGGGGGTGGGGGGGGGGGGGGGTGGGGGGGGGGGGGGGTGGGGGGGGGGGGGGGTGGGGGGGGGGGGGGGTGGGGGGGGGGGGGGGTGGGGGGGGGGGGGGGTGGGGGGGGGGGGGGGTGGGGGGGGGGGGGGGTGGGGGGGGGGGGGGGTGGGGGGGGGGGGGGGTGGGGGGGGGGGGGGGTGGGGGGGGGGGGGGGTGGGGGGGGGGGGGGGTGGGGGGGGGGGGGGGTGGGGGGGGGGGGGGGTGGGGGGGGGGGGGGGTGGGGGGGGGGGGGGGTGGGGGGGGGGGGGGGTGGGGGGGGGGGGGGGTGGGGGGGGGGGGGGGTGGGGGGGGGGGGGGGTGGGGGGGGGGGGGGGTGGGGGGGGGGGGGGGTGGGGGGGGGGGGGGGTGGGGGGGGGGGGGGGTGGGGGGGGGGGGGGGTGGGGGGGGGGGGGGGTGGGGGGGGGGGGGGGTGGGGGGGGGGGGGGGTGGGGGGGGGGGGGGGTGGGGGGGGGGGGGGGTGGGGGGGGGGGGGGGTGGGGGGGGGGGGGGGTGGGGGGGGGGGGGGGTGGGGGGGGGGGGGGGTGGGGGGGGGGGGGGGTGGGGGGGGGGGGGGGTGGGGGGGGGGGGGGGTGGGGGGGGGGGGGGGTGGGGGGGGGGGGGGGTGGGGGGGGGGGGGGGTGGGGGGGGGGGGGGGTGGGGGGGGGGGGGGGTGGGGGGGGGGGGGGGTGGGGGGGGGGGGGGGTGGGGGGGGGGGGGGGTGGGGGGGGGGGGGGGTGGGGGGGGGGGGGGGTGGGGGGGGGGGGGGGTGGGGGGGGGGGGGGGTGGGGGGGGGGGGGGGTGGGGGGGGGGGGGGGTGGGGGGGGGGGGGGGTGGGGGGGGGGGGGGGTGGGGGGGGGGGGGGGTGGGGGGGGGGGGGGGTGGGGGGGGGGGGGGGTGGGGGGGGGGGGGGGTGGGGGGGGGGGGGGGTGGGGGGGGGGGGGGGTGGGGGGGGGGGGGGGTGGGGGGGGGGGGGGGTGGGGGGGGGGGGGGGTGGGGGGGGGGGGGGGTGGGGGGGGGGGGGGGTGGGGGGGGGGGGGGGTGGGGGGGGGGGGGGGTGGGGGGGGGGGGGGGTGGGGGGGGGGGGGGGTGGGGGGGGGGGGGGGTGGGGGGGGGGGGGGGTGGGGGGGGGGGGGGGTGGGGGGGGGGGGGGGTGGGGGGGGGGGGGGGTGGGGGGGGGGGGGGGTGGGGGGGGGGGGGGGTGGGGGGGGGGGGGGGTGGGGGGGGGGGGGGGTGGGGGGGGGGGGGGGTGGGGGGGGGGGGGGGTGGGGGGGGGGGGGGGTGGGGGGGGGGGGGGGTGGGGGGGGGGGGGGGTGGGGGGGGGGGGGGGTGGGGGGGGGGGGGGGTGGGGGGGGGGGGGGGTGGGGGGGGGGGGGGGTGGGGGGGGGGGGGGGTGGGGGGGGGGGGGGGTGGGGGGGGGGGGGGGTGGGGGGGGGGGGGGGTGGGGGGGGGGGGGGGTGGGGGGGGGGGGGGGTGGGGGGGGGGGGGGGTGGGGGGGGGGGGGGGTGGGGGGGGGGGGGGGTGGGGGGGGGGGGGGGTGGGGGGGGGGGGGGGTGGGGGGGGGGGGGGGTGGGGGGGGGGGGGGGTGGGGGGGGGGGGGGGTGGGGGGGGGGGGGGGTGGGGGGGGGGGGGGGTGGGGGGGGGGGGGGGTGGGGGGGGGGGGGGGTGGGGGGGGGGGGGGGTGGGGGGGGGGGGGGGTGGGGGGGGGGGGGGGTGGGGGGGGGGGGGGGTGGGGGGGGGGGGGGGTGGGGGGGGGGGGGGGTGGGGGGGGGGGGGGGTGGGGGGGGGGGGGGGTGGGGGGGGGGGGGGGTGGGGGGGGGGGGGGGTGGGGGGGGGGGGGGGTGGGGGGGGGGGGGGGTGGGGGGGGGGGGGGGTGGGGGGGGGGGGGGGTGGGGGGGGGGGGGGGTGGGGGGGGGGGGGGGTGGGGGGGGGGGGGGGTGGGGGGGGGGGGGGGTGGGGGGGGGGGGGGGTGGGGGGGGGGGGGGGTGGGGGGGGGGGGGGGTGGGGGGGGGGGGGGGTGGGGGGGGGGGGGGGTGGGGGGGGGGGGGGGTGGGGGGGGGGGGGGGTGGGGGGGGGGGGGGGTGGGGGGGGGGGGGGGTGGGGGGGGGGGGGGGTGGGGGGGGGGGGGGGTGGGGGGGGGGGGGGGTGGGGGGGGGGGGGGGTGGGGGGGGGGGGGGGTGGGGGGGGGGGGGGGTGGGGGGGGGGGGGGGTGGGGGGGGGGGGGGGTGGGGGGGGGGGGGGGTGGGGGGGGGGGGGGGTGGGGGGGGGGGGGGGTGGGGGGGGGGGGGGGTGGGGGGGGGGGGGGGTGGGGGGGGGGGGGGGTGGGGGGGGGGGGGGGTGGGGGGGGGGGGGGGTGGGGGGGGGGGGGGGTGGGGGGGGGGGGGGGTGGGGGGGGGGGGGGGTGGGGGGGGGGGGGGGTGGGGGGGGGGGGGGGTGGGGGGGGGGGGGGGTGGGGGGGGGGGGGGGTGGGGGGGGGGGGGGGTGGGGGGGGGGGGGGGTGGGGGGGGGGGGGGGTGGGGGGGGGGGGGGGTGGGGGGGGGGGGGGGTGGGGGGGGGGGGGGGTGGGGGGGGGGGGGGGTGGGGGGGGGGGGGGGTGGGGGGGGGGGGGGGTGGGGGGGGGGGGGGGTGGGGGGGGGGGGGGGTGGGGGGGGGGGGGGGTGGGGGGGGGGGGGGGTGGGGGGGGGGGGGGGTGGGGGGGGGGGGGGGTGGGGGGGGGGGGGGGTGGGGGGGGGGGGGGGTGGGGGGGGGGGGGGGTGGGGGGGGGGGGGGGTGGGGGGGGGGGGGGGTGGGGGGGGGGGGGGGTGGGGGGGGGGGGGGGTGGGGGGGGGGGGGGGTGGGGGGGGGGGGGGGTGGGGGGGGGGGGGGGTGGGGGGGGGGGGGGGTGGGGGGGGGGGGGGGTGGGGGGGGGGGGGGGTGGGGGGGGGGGGGGGTGGGGGGGGGGGGGGGTGGGGGGGGGGGGGGGTGGGGGGGGGGGGGGGTGGGGGGGGGGGGGGGTGGGGGGGGGGGGGGGTGGGGGGGGGGGGGGGTGGGGGGGGGGGGGGGTGGGGGGGGGGGGGGGTGGGGGGGGGGGGGGGTGGGGGGGGGGGGGGGTGGGGGGGGGGGGGGGTGGGGGGGGGGGGGGGTGGGGGGGGGGGGGGGTGGGGGGGGGGGGGGGTGGGGGGGGGGGGGGGTGGGGGGGGGGGGGGGTGGGGGGGGGGGGGGGTGGGGGGGGGGGGGGGTGGGGGGGGGGGGGGGTGGGGGGGGGGGGGGGTGGGGGGGGGGGGGGGTGGGGGGGGGGGGGGGTGGGGGGGGGGGGGGGTGGGGGGGGGGGGGGGTGGGGGGGGGGGGGGGTGGGGGGGGGGGGGGGTGGGGGGGGGGGGGGGTGGGGGGGGGGGGGGGTGGGGGGGGGGGGGGGTGGGGGGGGGGGGGGGTGGGGGGGGGGGGGGGTGGGGGGGGGGGGGGGTGGGGGGGGGGGGGGGTGGGGGGGGGGGGGGGTGGGGGGGGGGGGGGGTGGGGGGGGGGGGGGGTGGGGGGGGGGGGGGGTGGGGGGGGGGGGGGGTGGGGGGGGGGGGGGGTGGGGGGGGGGGGGGGTGGGGGGGGGGGGGGGTGGGGGGGGGGGGGGGTGGGGGGGGGGGGGGGTGGGGGGGGGGGGGGGTGGGGGGGGGGGGGGGTGGGGGGGGGGGGGGGTGGGGGGGGGGGGGGGTGGGGGGGGGGGGGGGTGGGGGGGGGGGGGGGTGGGGGGGGGGGGGGGTGGGGGGGGGGGGGGGTGGGGGGGGGGGGGGGTGGGGGGGGGGGGGGGTGGGGGGGGGGGGGGGTGGGGGGGGGGGGGGGTGGGGGGGGGGGGGGGTGGGGGGGGGGGGGGGTGGGGGGGGGGGGGGGTGGGGGGGGGGGGGGGTGGGGGGGGGGGGGGGTGGGGGGGGGGGGGGGTGGGGGGGGGGGGGGGTGGGGGGGGGGGGGGGTGGGGGGGGGGGGGGGTGGGGGGGGGGGGGGGTGGGGGGGGGGGGGGGTGGGGGGGGGGGGGGGTGGGGGGGGGGGGGGGTGGGGGGGGGGGGGGGTGGGGGGGGGGGGGGGTGGGGGGGGTCGGGGACTGGGTGGGGGGGGGGGGGGGTGGGGGGGGGGGGGGGGGGAGGGGGGGGGGGGTGGGGCGGGGGGGGGGGGTGGTAGGTGGCAGGGGAGGGGGGGGGGGGGGGAGGGGGGGGGGGGCGGGTGGGGGGCGGGGGGAGCGGGGGGGGCTGGGGGGGTGGGGGCGGGGGGGGGGTGGGGCTTGGGGGGGGGGGTGGGGGGGGGGGGGGGTGGGGGGGGGGGGGGGTGGGGGGGGGGGGGGGTGGGGGGGGGGGGGCTTTGTTCTGCATTGAGTTTTCTGTATTGCTGTCCATGGGGGTTGCTGGCTGGGGGGGGACATTTCTGAAGGCACAGTCTCAAAACTGGTGCAGTTTGGTTCAGGGTCTCATCAGGAGACTGCCCTAATGATACTCCCCAGGTTTGGTGCAGTTTGGTTCAGGGGGGCCAAAGTTATGGACCCTCAAAACTGTAGCCCCCATCTCCTATTAGCTCCCATTGGAAACAATGGGGGATGGGGCACCCCCTTTGGGAGTCCATAACTTTGGACTCCCTGAACCAAACCACACCAAACATGGGGAGTAGCATAAGGACAGTCTCCTGATTATATGCGACCCTGAAATTTTGGTGCCGCTAGCCTAAAAACTGTGCCCCCTGCAGGCCAAAAATGGAAAACCACTAAAATACCCAAAAATGAACCCAGCATTTTGATGCCCCCCCACAAGGTGATGCCCTGGGCAGCTGCCCACCTTGCCCAATGGGCATTACGCCAGTGGGTTTTGGGCTGCAATTTGGGCACTCGGTCTCGAAAAGGTTTGCTATCACTGTCCTACTCAATGGAAGCAAAAGATAAGCCTAGATTTCTACTTTGGGGAAGAGGGAGTAGGTGTCAAGAAATGCCTTCGGCCCCGCGCCCTGCCACAGTGCCGCCCCTCCCCACCCGGAACGCCTCGCCCCTCCGTGGCCTGGCCACACATGCGCTGCTTCTCCACTCAGGGTGTCGCGCTCCACCCGGCCCTGTTGGCGCTACGCCACCAGCGCCACCTGCATGGTGATTTACAATAGCATTTTCCATCTTGTGGATCCCGTTCGCAAGGTTGGGAAATAGGTGGTTTTGGGCATTAACAAATAAATGGATTTGTGGTGGGGTGCGGCGGACCTTCTGCCAACTATTCACTGGTGAAACCACAAGAGTGCCTTTCAAATGAAGGCTACCATATCTGGATAAGTGTGGCCTTGGTGTGTATTTTGCTCAAAGTCTTCTGTCCTGATATTTAAGAAGCTCCGTCATGTTTTAAGTGACCTTTAATTGCCACAGTGCCGCTTTATACGGGGCAAGCAAACCTACTTTTGGATTTATACCCTGCTTTTCTCAACCACGAAAAGTCTCCAAGCAGCTTACAAGGTCCTTCCTCTTACTGTCATCACAACAAACATCTTGTGACACAGGTGGGACTGCGAGAGTCCAGAGAGAACTGTGACTAGCCCAGAGTCACCCAGCAGGCTTCATGTGGAGAAGTGGGGAACCGAACCCGGGTCACCAGATTAGAGCCCACTGCTCTTAATCAGTACATGCTGGCATGCAGACGGGGTTTCAGATGGCTGAAACGAACGGGTAGTTACTGCTGCTTCTACGAACAGCCCCGATTATCTTTCCCCTGCTTTGCTCATGGCTTAGGAGCCCCTAGTGCCGCTTTGAGGGCTTGGTCCGCCCTGCATTTCTGCTCCTGGCCAGCAGGAGGTGTGCTGGAGCTCTTGCGTCTCCCTTGGGGTATTTCAGTGCCCTTGAAAGTGCTCCAATGGGCCGGCTGCTAGGCAGCCCCAGGAGCTGATTCGCTGCAAGATTCTCGCCACAAGTCCTGGAAAAGGAAGCGCAGCTTTCCACGCAAGAGCTGGGCGTACGTCTGGAAGATCTTCCTCGGGTTTCTTTCAAGAGTGACGGGGGAAGCTCCTTCGGGTTGTTCGCTGCCAGCTTGTTCCTGGAGAGAAGAAAAGGAGCCCGCTTAGGTGTCAATCAAGACCCACAGCAAATCTCAAACCCAAGATCAGAGGGAGATTTGTAGGATTGCCAAACTCCAGGTGCTGACTGGAGATCACCTAGGATCACAACAGGTATATTTGGTATATATAATCCTGTCAAGCAAAGTTCCGAGTGGAAACGTGGATTGTGCGGCACATCAAATTAGAATAGTTATCTGTCAAAAGACCAGCCGTTTTTACCTCAGAAGTTCATAAAAACATAAGCAGAACTTTACTTGAGCTGAGAGAAAACACACAGTATATACATTAACAAAGTATCACAAATACTGGTTACATGCACGGCTCATGGTTTGTTACAGTTTGGTTGTGCTACAATATCTTATTAGTTATAGTCAGAGCACTTTCTATATATCATTTGGTTTGCAGCAGTATACAGAGCACAGAGCACATCTTTTCTCTTAGTCAGGCAGTCTCTGGTCGATTCCGCACTTGCATTATCGACCTAAGTTCGAGCTGCGTTCGACCTAAGTGCTCCGCACAACCACTGGGATCGACGTGGTTTTGTACCAGCTTCGCCCTGTGTAACGGTCAAATTTCCGACTCCAGTTGGGAACTACTACTTTTTCAGGGAACCACGCTCGAACTCCGCTCGATTCCAGTAAAGTGTGGAATCTCTGGTGCCAGGAGTCCCCCATTCAGCCAATCACAGCTGAGTGTTTCGGGCATGTGTATAGCTGGCCAATCAAAAAACGCCACCTTCGTCCCTCCATTCCTGTGGCAGTTTTTTTATAACTTGTGGGGGTAGATGGAACATGGCCGTAGAACAGTAGCCAATCGGAACAGAGCGGTGAAGAGGCACAGGATGATCCCACCCTCCGAGCTGGGATCAAGCTGGTTGCAGTGGGGAACAACAATGGCTTCGACCTAGGTCAGTACCCTTCTCAGGGAACTGAGTCGAACCTTTTTTTACTCATGTGCGGAATCGCCCTCTGAGAGTGTGTGTGAGGGAACAGAACACTACCAACAGATTCTGTCACCTTTAGAATGTTCAGACAGCTTCCCAGAATTCCATTCTGCTCTTGCTGCTTCATGCAAAGCAAGGCTGGAAATCCCAACGCTTCGGGCGACAGAGATCAGTTCCCTGGGAGAAAATGGCCGCTTTCGGAAGTTGGCCTTTTAATCTAGCCTCTGTCATTATACCCCACTGAAGTCTCTCCCTGCAAACCCCACTCTCCTCAGGCTCCACCCCAAAGAACCCCAGGTATTTGCCAACCCAGAGCTAGCAACCCTAACCCACTGTGCGTTTCAGTATGAATCCTTTGCAATAAAGAAAGCAATCCATATCGGTAGGGCAGAGGTTCTGTGGCAGTCACGTGGTTGCCAGTCTCCAGATGGAGGCTGGAGATCTACTGGAATTACAGCTGATCTCCCTACTCCAGAGGTCGGTCCCCCTGGAAAAAATGGCTACTTTGGAGAGTGGGCTCTGCAGCATCCCTGCTGGGCACCCTTCCCAAATTCCACCTTCCCCAACCCCCCCCCCCCCCCACACACACACACACACATTTCCAGGCATTTCCCAACTCATCAGAACGTAATAATATTGGAAGATCTGTGCTGGATCAGACTAGTGAGGGTCCATCTAGTCCAGCATCCTCTCTCATAGTGGCCAGCCAGTTCTCTGGAGCAGGGGGTCTGCAACCTGTGGCTGTCCAGATATTCATGGACTACAAATCCCATCAGCTCCTGCCAGCAAGGCCGCTGGCAGGGGCTGATGGGAATTGTAGTCCATGAATATCTGGAGAGCCGCAGGTTGCAGGCCCCTGCTCTGGAGGGCAGAAAACAGGGCATAGGAACCGAGACCTTCCTCTGATGTTGCCCCCTGGAACTGGGACTCTGTATGCTGTCACCCAGAGAGATTTTCCAAACCTTAAAAAGCAGACTTTTAGAACAGGAATACCATACTTTGTTGGGGCAAGCAAATAAATCATGCTTGCCCCTCTCTGTTGGAATAATACCGGAAGAGGGGCACATAGCCAAATATCTTGAATTATTAACTGAACCCCAACAGAGATGGATTATCACAAGGGCCAGATCCAATACTTTCCCATCAACCATTACAAAGGGTCGTTACTTATCCATCCCTCTCCAGGATCAGGTTTGTCCACACTGTAAAAACCAAGTGGAGACTCTTGCTCACATTTGACTTCACTGTCCGAGATATGTGGGCATTAGGAATTTCTCTCCCAGGCTGACCCTAGACAAATCTGAAGGAGACTCTGTTGTGCAGCTTTTGTTAAATAATGCAGATGTCGTGCTCTTGGAAAAAGTAGCAAAATTTCTTTTACAAGTGACAGAACTCTCTAAATAATGTATACTGCTATATACAGTCTTCCTGTCTGCATTTTGAATGTACTCTTGATTTGTACTTTATAAATGTCTGGTAACTCTCTAGAGCCTATTCCAATTCCAAAGCCTTTATTGGCATTATAAATTACAAAATTAGTAAAAAGGGCGTTTGTTGACTAAAACATTAAAACATTAAAATAAATTAAAATCTACATTAAACATTCGCAACCAAGCCTTGTAAACCGCACACATAGAAAAAAATTAGCCATTACTACTTTGTAGGCAATGATTGCGCCTGACCAGATAGTGCCTCAAAAAACATACAAAATCACAGGAACTGTTGAGTAGAAAGTTCATAACAGATGGTAGCCGGACAGCGTTTGAGCTCTCTATCAATGGATAAATGTACATAGAGCGTAATGATTTGTATGTAGGGCATTCCAAGAGTACATGTTGAACAGTCTCAACAACGGCCATATTACATTGACATAACCAGTGGTGGCGAACCTTTGGCACTCCAGATGTTATGGACTACAATTACCATCAACCCTTGCCAGCATGGTCAATTGGCCATACTGGCAGGGGCTGATGGGGATTGTAGTCCTGCTTATCTGGAGTGCCAAAGGACCACCTGCAACTATGGGGTCAACCAAGGTCAGCTGCGATTTGATGCCCCAAAAATATTACCATACATTTCGTTCTTCATTCCCTCCCCCCGCCGCCCGTCCCAAAATATAACCCCCTGTTGACTTTAGCAGTCTACTTTTCCTCATTATCTTGATCTATTCTGTCTGACTCTCTCCGTTGTTTTCCGTTGACGGGTAGTTCACTCTCCGGGGAAACCATTCACCGTCTGACAGTCTGAAGACCTCTCTCCAACTGCCCCGGCTCCCCTGCAGGTGTTCAGCCTCCGGGGTTCTCCGCACGCCCCCTGCCGGAGGATGCTCCCTCTCTGATTTCACCTTTGCCTCAGTGATGGGTTGGCTCCTGGGCTCCATACAGCGGCTGGGACCCTCCTGGGACAGCAAAACATGAGGGGACCGCTTTAGCATGCAGGAGAGGGGTATGCGGTGTTAATCTGACCGATGTCAAATGTAGTTGGGGGGGATAGTAGCACGAAGCGCTGGCCTGTTGCATAACAATGGGAAAGAAGAGGAGTTCGGATTTATAACCCCACCCTTCTCTCCGAGCAGCAGTGGCGTAGGAGGTTAAGAGCAGGTGTACTCTAATCTGGAGGAACCGGGTTTGATTCTCCGCTCTGCCGCCTGAGCTGTGGAGGCTTATCTGGGGAATTCAGATTGGCCATGCTGACAGAGGCTGATGGGAATTGTAGTTCCTGAACATCTGGAGAGCCGCAGGTTCCCTACCCCTGGCCTGTGCACTCCCACACACGCCAGCTGGGTGACCTTGGGCTAGTCACAGTTTTCCGGAGATCTCTCAGCCCCACCTACCTCACAGGGTGTTTGTTGTGAGGGGGGAAGGGCAAGGAGATTGTGAGCTCCTTTGAGTCTCCTGCAGGAGAGAAAGGGGGGATATAAATCCAAACTCTGTTTTGAGGCAGTGTGGTGTAGTGGTTAAGAGCAGGTGCACTCTAGTTTGGAGAACCGGGATTGATTCCCCACCCTTCCACCTGATTGGCAGACTCTTATCTGGTGAACCGGATTTGTTTCTGCATCCTACTTTCCTGCTGGGTGACTTTGGGCTAGTCACAGTTCTTCAGAACTCATGTGGAGTAGTGAGGAATCGAACCCGATTCTCCAGATTAGTTTCTGTTTCTCTTAACCACGGCGCCACGCTGGCTCTCTGGATAGGCTCGTTCCGCTTCTGCACCGTAGTAAACCCACCCCTCCTCCCCCACACATTAATGGCCCCTTCCGCACACGCAAAATAATGCGTTTTCAAACCACTTTCACAACTGTTTGCAAGTGGATTTTGCCATTCCGCAACAGCTTCAAAGAGCACTGAAAGCAGTTTGAAAGTGCATTATTCTGCATGTGCGGAAGGAGCCATTGTGTTGCCCCAAAGCTTTATGAACCCTAACTAGAAGATTGGGGCAGGCAATGGGACTTTAGGATGGGGTTGGCAGTGGATGGATTTCCCATAGTGGGTGAGAGGGTGGAAGGGTGAAGACTGAAGCCATATCTGGGTGCTGGGTGCTCTCCGGGGTCTTAGCCATAGAATGGAGACGTACAGGGAGGGGAGGGGTTGCTCTGAAGCCCCCAGAGAAAGAGATTGGGGTAAACCATACCTTGGAAAGGGCGGGCAGGTCTGGCAGACTCTGGCAGAGGGACAGCTGCGAGGGCACGTCACGTGGGAATGGTGGCGAAGGGTTGCTGGCTAGCAGGGCACACGTGTACTGTCAAACACGGGAGTCGGCTGGGGGGGGCACGTGGGAACGCTCCAACTCGGCAGCCTGCTGCCAGAACCCGGGTTTGGGGGGGCTTTCGGAGCCGCTCGGCTGCGGGGGGGCGGGAGGGGGAGGCCGCTCTAGGCGTCCCCCCGGAGAGGCGTCCTTGGCCACCGGGGCCTTGCGCGGGGAGGCCCGCCGGGGGCGGAGAACCGGGGCGCCGGCATGCCGGGCCAAGCCGAGCCTCACCCCTCCCGGCAGCCGCCCCGGGCGGAGCTTCCCCCGCCGCGCCTCTGCTTGCTCGGGAGCCGTCGCGCAAGCGGCCCCGTCCGGCCGTGCCCGGGGGAGCGCCGCCCGCCCGCCTTCCCCACCCCCCGCTGGGGCTGTCCGGCGGCGGCGGCCCTTTGTTCGCCGGAGGAGAAGATGCCCCCCCCCCCGCTGCGCCAGGCCCATAAAACCCGCCGGCTGGCGCAGAGCGGAGCGTGACTCTTGCAGGGTGCCACCATGAGCCTCCTCCCGGGCACGCCGCCGCTGCTGCTGCTGCTGCTGCTGCTGACCCTCGCCGGGCCGGGCCGGGCCGCGGCGCCCCCTCGCCCCTCCAAGCCCCTCTTGCCCCTCCAGCCCGAGTCGGACCCCCTCCCCTCCAAGGGGGTGGCAGGTAGGTGGGCGGCGGCGGGAGGGGGGCGCTTCTGGACCGTGAGGAACCCCCCCCCCCTTCCCCGCCTTTTGGCGCGGCTGCCGAGCTTGGCACGGCTGCCAAGCGGGCAGCGGCGCGTCCGCATCTGGTTCCCATTGACGGCGCCGTCTGCCGGGCGCTCCGCTTGGCCGGGGCTCAGCGCATGGGCCGGGTCGGGGGGGGGGGGAGCTGGAGACCCCCTCGCTGCGGCTCCCCTCCCTTGCCCCCCTGGCATCGCGCTGCTCAGAGAACCCCCGGGTGCCAACTGGGGGAACCGGTGGGGGCGGGTTGGGCTGGGTGGGTGTGGGCGATGCCAGCCAGCCATCTGGCACGGGAAAGGACAGATGGCAGGGAAGGGCACGCAGGGAGCCAAGAAAGTTTCTAGGCTGCGGCATTTCAGGCATTTGTGCCATCTGCGCCCGGTTAGGGTTGTTGAAGGATGTTGTGCCAGATGCAGAGGGGGCTGGGGGTGGGTGGGTGGGCTCCCCAGCAGTGGCGTAGGGTATCTAATCTGGAGGAACCGGGTTTGATTCCCAGCTCTGCCGCCTGAGCTGTGGAGGCTGATCTGGGGAATTCAGATTAGCCTGTACACTCCCACACACGCCAGCTGGGTGACCTTGGGCTAGTCACAGCTTCTCGGAGCTCTCTCAGCCCCACCTCACAGGGTGTTTGTTGTGAGGGGGGAAGGGCAAGGAGATTGTAAGCCCCTTTGAGTCTCCTACAGGAGAGAAAGGGGGGATATCTCTTCTTCTTCTTCTTCTTCTTCTTCTTCTTCTTCTTCTTCTTCTTCTTCTTCTTCTTCTTCTTCTTCTTCTTCACTGTTTTTATCCTAAGAAGAACTTGCCTCTCTGCGTGTGTGTGTGTTTTTCCCCTTCCCTTGCACCTCAACCTTGCCAGGTAGGCTAGACTCTAACACCACCCTCTCAGCTTTGGGCGGGGATTTGAACCTGTGGCTTTGGGCATGACCCCTCCTGCATCCCAAGGGCTCAGCCCATCTGTCCTCTTTATCACCTTTTTATCCACATCTGTCCTTCTCTCCATTTTATCCTCACACAGCAATCTTGTGAGGGAGGCAGGCGGATGGACGGATGGAAACGAGGCCATTTAGCGAGTCTTATGACAGAGTGGGGAATCCGAATTCGGTATCTCCCCCGCTGCGCTTTTACCACTGCGCAGCACTGCCCTGGTGTTGGGAATATTTGAAGAAGGGGAAAATAAGTGATCTCTGAGCTCCTCTTTTCTTTGTGATTGACAAAGCAGCTCTGAGAACATTTTGGGTCTTCCTGGGTGGTCTCCCCTCCAAGTACTAACCTCGGTTGACCCTGTTTTGCTTCTGAGATCGGACAAGACAAACGCAGGTTATCCTGGGCCAACCAGGTCAGGGCCCCGGCTATATTTGCACTTAGAACAGCGGTCTGAGTAATAGAGTCTAATTTGGAGAACTGAGTTCGAGTCTCCGGTCGCCTGCATGAAGCCTTCTGGGCAGTGGTGGGATCCAAAAATTTTAGTAACAGGTTCCCATGGTGGTGGGATTCAAACTGTGGTGTAGTGCCAATGGGGCTGGGCGAGGCACGATGGGGGCGTGGCCGGGCATTCCAGGGGCGGGGCGTTCCTGGGCGGGGGACTGTAGCAGGGCGGCGGCAGCATGCACCAGTCGCTTAGGCGGAGAAACAAATGCACGCGAAGCGCAGGCTGCCGCCGAGGCACCTCCTGCTAGACTGCTTCAAGTTCTGCGCGCTACTGCTGAGAGGAGGGGCGTAACTAAGGCAAAAATCACGTGGCAAAATCACCACTTAGTAACCCCCTCTCGGCACACACCAATAATTAGTAACCTACTCTCGGGAACCTGTGAGAACCTGCTGGATCCCACCTCTGCTTCTGGGTGACCCTGGGCCAGTCACAGTTTTCCAAGCCCGCACAGAGGACGCTGGTGGCAAATCACCTCTGGGCCACTTTTGCCTAGAGGATGGCAACTTGGTGCCACTTTCCACCATTGTAAGGACTGTACAGCAAGGAAACACATTCTCAGTATATGGCCGTGGTGGCGAACCTTTGGCACTCCAGATGTTATGGACTACAATTCCCATCAGCCCCTGCCAGCATGGCCAATTGTAGGGGCTGATGGGAATTGTAGTCCATGACATCTGGAGTGCCAAAGGTTTGCCACCACTGGGATATGGGATGGGCTGGCTTGAAAAAGAAGAGTTTGGATTGATATCCCCCCTTGGAGACTCAAAGGGGCTTACAATCTCCTTTCCCTTCCCACCCTCCCACCCCCTGTGAGGTGGGAGGGTTGAGTGGGGGGGGGGGCTGAGAGAGCTCTGAAAAACTGTGACTAGCCCACGGTCACCCAACTGGCATGCGTTGGAGTGCACAGGCTAATCTGGTTCCCCAGATAAGCCTCCACAGCTCAAGCGGCAGAGCGGGGAATCAAACCCGGTTCCCCAGATTAGAGTGCACCTGCTCTTAACCACTGCACCACAATGGCTCTCTGGGTTATAGGAAGGAACTTATATGGTGTGTTTGGGAGGCAGGTAAAACCTAATTGGGGCCAAAGAAGAAAAGCTGAAGGAAAAAGGTACCGTGGGGGGACGGGGTCTGCAGGGAATCCTGTAGGGGAGAGTGCCTAGAGCTGGAGGGGTCCTAGAGGGGTGCCAATTTCCAGGTGGGACCTGGAAATCTCCCAAAACTAAAACTGATTTCTAGAGGGCAAGGTTTCCGTGGAGAACATGGCTGGTTTGGAGACAGGACCCTATGGCATGACATCCCGGGCCCATCGCTGCCTAGCCAAGCACCTGCCTCGCACCCGAGATGTTTCCCATCACAGACCTCCAGTAAAAATTCGGTCTGTTAGTTGGCATCTGGGGGAAAATCTGGTGGTCAGAGAGGCCTCCTGTGTCTGTAGCATAAGCATAAGCATTTTATTGTCATTGTGCATTGTGCATTGTGCATTATTGTCATTGTGCATTGTGCATTGTGCCCTTAGGCCTGGTGGAAAAGAGAAAGGCACCTGCAAACGATTTGGGTGGGGTTTTCTAGCTCCGATTTGCCAAAATGCAAAGGGGAGGTTATTGGCTGATCGGAATTCTCATTCATAAGCCTAAGCATTTTATTGTCATTGTGCACGCACAACGAAATTTACAGCAGCATTCCTCGATGCACACAATTTCAGACTCATACCCCATCTTCACTTTCCCCTTCCTCCACCCATCCCTACACAACACATCAACACGCAGCCGCAGAGTTCAGCATCGCCACAGCTCTAGAGTAGAAGCTGTCTCTAAGCCTCTTTGTCCTAGTTTTGATGGACCTGTATCGTCTCCCGGATGGTAACAGTTCAAAAAGAGAGTGTGCCAGATGAGACGGGCCTCTCAGAATATTTTGGGCTTTCTTTAGGCTTCGGGAATGATAGAGTTCTTCCAAGGAGGGGAGAGGGCAGCCGATAATCCTCTGTGCAGGAATGATCACCTGTAGGATCTTTTAACGAAGTGATCACCTGTAGGATCTTTTAACGAAGACTGACGGCTCTTTCCCCTGTTTCAGGTTGTTCATTCGGGGGCAGGTTCTATGCCCTGGAGGATACTTGGCATCCGGACCTGGGCGAGCCCTTCGGCGTGATGCACTGCGTCGTGTGCTACTGCGAACCGGTAAGCAGAGGCGTATCGAGGGGAAATGTAGTGCAGTGCAAAATCTGGGTTTCCTGCAGTATGGGTGGTCGCTCTCCCGCACCACGGCCAAACAACTTTTTTGCACCAGGTCTTGAAGTCAGTACATGGACCCGGGGGAAAGGAGGAGGGGTGTGGGGAACTATTTTCCGCCCCCCACGTGCCTAAATGACCGCAGCCATCTGACCCCATATGGTCCCCCCCCCTGGCTTTGACCTTCTTCCCAAACACACCTTATAACAGTGGTGGCGAACCTCTGGCACGGGTGCCAGAGGTGGCACTCAGAGCCTTCTCTGTGGGCACATGCGCACAGAGTTCATCATGGGGGAGGGGCGGAAAATCACACACACACACACACACACACATCTAGGCTGGCCTGGGCCGCTGGGGACAATCTGTAGGTAACCCTGTTAAGTGCTGTTAAACCCCACAGATTTTCATGGGCAGAACTAAAGCGCAATCCGTTTCTTGGGAGCAAGTTCGGTTGCTGGCAACGGGGCTTGCTTCTAAACCCTCCTAGGCTGTGATTCACCCATTCAAAGAGTTGCACGGTTGCTCCAAAGCAAAGCCACCGACTACCACCAAACTTACTCCCGAGTAACGCGCGCCTCGGAGTCAACCGTTTTTTCTAAACTAAAACCTCAGTATTCAGGTTAAATGGCCGGGTTGGCCCTTTGCGATAAATAAGTGGGTTTGGGGTTGCAGTTTGGGCACTCGGTCTCGAAAAGGTTCACCATCACTGCCATATAGGTTCCTTCCTATAACCCCATACGTGCCCCGGCCAGTAAGTAACACGTTGCCCTGGCGGGGTGTGTAGAGACCACTGCAGTATTCCTGAACTGCCACTTTGTTGACCATCCAAGTGCTAACCTTCGCTCACCCTGCTTAGCTTCTGAGATCTCTTCAAGGTCCCCAAACACTTCTCTGGAATGCCTGGAGCGGGTGGCAGATTGTACCCATTTTTTGCCTCGAGAAAGATGGGGGGGGGTCATAATGTACCACCCGCAGGCATGGCTGATATCTGAAACCTCCCAAAGGCACCTGTGTGAGATTGATGTGAACGCTGCTTCCAGTGCACTCATAGGTGTCAAACTCGTGGCCCTCCAGATGCTATGGACTACAGTTCCCATCATCCCCTGCCAGCATCATGTTGGCAGGGGGTGATGGGAACTGTAGTCCATGACATCTGGAGGGGCGCGAGTTTGACACCTGTACAGTACAGTGTGGATCTCCTGGATCTTGCTCATTCCACCCTTTGAGCGAGCGCAGCAATGTGCGCTGCGGATCAGAGTTGAATTCGTGCGCCCGCACACGCCTCCCCACCTCCTGCCTTTTCACATGTATCGCTGCCCAAAGCATGCTCCCAGTCTGGGAGGCGGCGAACATTGGAAAGTAGCGACACCAGATGCGTATGACTCATGCAGAGAGGCAACAGACAGCCTCTTCTGAGCACATGATATCCTATTGCTTTGTTGCTATGAGGGCTGTTAGGATGCTGTCAGGATGTTACAGGGACTAGGATGGCAGAATTGTTATCCTTCCAGGCGGGTCTGATTCGAAACCCAGAGCAGTAAATCATACAGGCAGGCAGACTCCATTGTGGGAAGGTATTGCAGGTTTACGTCTTTCTCTTTGTATGTGAAAAGTACCATTAAGTCACGGCTGACTTGGCAATCCAGCAGAGACATTCAAAGGTAGTTTGCTGTTGCTCTTCAAAGCAGCCCGCGGACTTCCTTGGGGGTCTCCCAGTGCAGGGATAAAGTGGGGTACAAATCCAATCAATCAATCAATCAATCAATCAATCAATCTGGGGTGCTGTGTGGTTTCTGGGCTGTATGGCCGTGTTTTAGCAGTAGACGTTTCACCTGCATCTATGGCTGGCATCTTCAGAGGATCTCTTCTGAAGATGCCAGCCACAGATGCAGGCGAAACGTCTGCTGTTAGAACACGGCCATACAGCCCGTAAACCACACAGCACCCCAGTGATTCCGGCCATGAAAGCCTTCGACAATACAAAATCAATCAATCAATCAATCGAAGTGCTAATCCTGCTTAACTTCTGAGATCTGACAAGTTCAAACTAACCTGGGTCACCCAGGTCAGGGAATTATGGGTTAATAAAATATTTAATTAATTTATTAAGAAACTTCAGTAGTTATCCTGTGGCACACAGACTAAACTGTGGGGATAGCAGATAAAATTTATGTCTGAGCTTTCCCATCCTCCACCTCACTGTAAGAGGTTATAGAAGGCCTCTCTCTAGTCCCATTTATTTGGTCTAATGGTCAGGGAATCCACCATTACGAAGCAATTCCCCCTATATTACACCAACATTCCCACCACTGCTTATGTTCACAGCAGGAGAAACTTAGGGAGAAGAAGAAGAAGAAGAGTTTGGATTTATATCCCCCTTTCTCTCCTGCAGGAGACTCAAAGGGGCTTACAATCTCCTTGCCCTTCCTCCCTCACAACAAACACCCTGTGAGGTAGGTGGGGCTGAGAGAGCTCTGAGAAGCTGTGACCAGCCCAAGGTCACCCAGCTGGCGTGTGTGGGAGTGCACAGGCTAATCTGAATTCCCCAGATAAGCCTCCACAGCTCAGGCCGCAGAGCTGGGAATCAAACCCGGTTCCTCCAGATTAGATACATGAGCTCTTAATCTCCTACGCCACTGCTGCTCTGCTTACAAGTTACATGGTACGTGACTTGTAAGCGACATAACTTTCAGAATATACTCTACCAATTCCCTTTGATCTCTATTGTTTTTACCATAGTGACTTGGGGGGGGGGTGTCCTAGACAGTCATCTGGACACCGTGTCACTCCCAGGTCAGATGTTGTAACGATATGAACGACAGCTTCTGTGAAGTCCCAGATTTCATTTTCTGAAAGAGCAAAATTTCTAGCCGCTTTCGCTGCGAAGATATAAGGGGAAAGGCATATGTCTGTCACGAAAGGGGCTAGGGATCTCCTTTTAAAAGTTCCCTTCGTCAGACACCTTTGAGCCTTGAAAACCTACACCAGTGGTGGCGCACCTATGGCACGGGTGCCAGAGGTGGCACTCAGAGCCCTCTCTGTGGGCACACGCAAACAGAGTGCCCCCCCCCACGCACACACACATCTAGGCTGGCCTGGGCCACTGGGCTCAATTATTAGCATTAAACCTAAGACCTAGTTTTGGGGAAGCAATGTAGGTAACCCTGTTAAGCACTGTTAAATCCCAATGATTTCCATGCGAAGAACTAAAGCGCGATCCTTTACCTGGGAGTAAGCTCGGTTGCTGGCAATGGCGCTTGCTTCTGAGTAAGCCCTCCTAGGGTCGTGGTTCACCCATTGCAAGAGTTGCACAGTTGCTTCAAAGCAAAGCCACCGACTACCACCAAGCTTACTCCCAAGTAACGCACGCCTCGGAGCCAACCATTTTTTTCTAAACTAAAACCTCAGTATTCAGGTTAAGTGGCCGTGTTGGCACTTTGCGATAAATAAGTGGGTTTTGGGTTGCGATTTGGGCACTCGCTCTCGAAAAGGTTCGCCATCACTGACCTACACCCTAGAAAGCTTGTCTTTCACTAAGGTTCTGCTAGACTGGAATCTTGCTCTTCCTGTCGCCCACCTGCAACTACCTTTGTAAACAAAAGAGGGGGCGGGGTTCTTCTTTGAACTGCACAGATTCTAGGGTGCCCAGCAGACTCCATAATTCTGCCCTTCCTTCCCCAGCAGAGGAATCGCCGTGGGAAGCCGACGGGCAAAGTCAGCTGCAAGAACATTAAGCATGACTGTCCCACCCCACCGTGTGTGGATACTATCTTGCTGCCAGGACACTGTTGCAGAACTTGTCCAAAGGGTAAGGAGCCAGGGGTAGGGGTGGTGAAGGCAAGCCAAGTCCCGCATTGGGTCAGTGTCAATTAAAAGTCGATCTAAGACAGACTAATTCCCCCCACCCTCAATATTGTCGGTGTTGCTCGCTTTCATTTCAGGACCCCTATTAGCCCCCCCCCCCCCCAGTTTCATTGAGTTTATTTGGTTTTATTTCTTCCTCGTCGTCCGTTCATTCTTTTGGGTAGGTCGGTGCGGGTTGTAATTTCTTGCCGTTTCTCAAAGAATGACCCTGCCAGATTTCTCCAGCCTGTCACGCTGGAAATTTGCATCCAAACGGTGTTAAATTTTCGGGCCTCGTGTTATTTTTTCCGGTGGATCAGGCGTGCCAAATTGCGGAGTGGCACAATCGGAAACGTCTCCTTTGGGGGTAATTAAATCTCTGCTTTTTGCGTGCTGATGTTTGTAATTTCTTTGTGTTTGTATTGACATTATGTTACGCTGCCAAAACACCAGGGGTGCCAAAATCTCTGAGACGGGAAAGAATGTGGTTGTTCGAGAGGCAGTTTAAGAGCACACATCCCATAAATTGCCCCCCCCTGCCTTTCCAATGGATTTCGAGGAAAGACTCAAAGGTAGAGTCTGTTATCTGTAAAATGGGAGTGTTGTTAATTCACCACGCCTCCACAATTCGGGGACGGTTAACCTCTGAATCCCAAATGCTAGGAGGCCATATCAAGAAGAAGAAGAAGAAGAAGAAGAAGAAGAGTTTGGATGTATATCCCCCCTTTCTCTCCTGTAGGAGACTCAAAGGGGCTTACAATCTCCTTGCCCTTCCCCCCTCACAACAAACACCCTGTGAGGTAGGTGGGGCTGAGAGAGCTCAGAAGAACTGTGACTAGCCCAAGGTCACCCAGCTGGCGTGTGTGGGAGTGTACAGGCTAATCTGAATTCCCCAGATAAGCCTCCACAGCTCAGGCAGCAGAGCTGGGAATCAAACCCGGTTCCTCCAGATTAGATACACGAGCCCTTAACCTCCTATGCCACTGCTGCTCCTATCAGGGGAAGCCCTTGTGCCCTGTTGTTGGCCCTCCAGATGAACTGGTTGGCCACTGTATGAGATTGGATGCTAGACAAGACTCACCCCATATCACACCCAGCAGGGATCTTCTGATGTTCTTTTGAATCTACCAGAATAACCGTAAGAGGCATTTCTGTCCATTTGTAAACGAACGGCTGTTAATAATGATAGCTCAGCGGAGCCTCCATTTTCAGACGCAGTATACCTGATTCCAAAGTGTTGCAACTCCAACGAACCTTTTTTGTGGATAATCAATTTCTGCCCATGGGGCATGACTTCCTCGCCTCCCCTTTCCCAAAACAACCCAAAACGTGTCCTGAAATTTTGTTCCTGGGGATATAATCCCCCCTCCCTGAAATAGTATTTCAGGAGGTGTTTTGAACTTCACTGTGGTGTCTGTGGACGTAGTGGCTAAGAGCAGTGGCTAAGAGCAGGTGCACTCTGATCTGGGGGAACCGGGTTTGATTCCCAGCTCTGCCGCTTGAGTTGTGGAGGCTTATCTGAGGAATTCAGATTAGCCCGTGCACTCCCACACACACCAGCTGGGTGACCTTGGGCTAGTCACAGCTTCTCGGAGCTCTCTCAGCCCCACCTACCTCACAGGGTGTTTGTTGTGAGGGGGGAAGGGCAAGGAGATTGTCAGCCCCTTTGAGTCTCCTACAGGAGAGAAAGGGGGGATATACATCCAAACTCTTCTTCTTCAAATCCAAACCAAGCCAGAATCTCCTGCGTGTTGCGTTCAGAGATAGGCTGCCTCTATATGTGGAGGCTCTGTTGAGCGGATGTGGCGAGGCACCGTTGAAGCAGCTGGTCAAATAAAAGCTCGACCCAAAGTCGATAGTTCTCCCCTGTTGTTGACTTTTGTACCAAGTGGACAGCTTGATTTGGTTTTGGGCATGTAAGCAATGGCTTTTTAATGTATTTGCACAGTCCGTGTAACTCAATGGAAAATCTTCAGAAAAAGAAAACAGATGAAGTTGCTGATCTGTTTTTTTCATTCCTTAGTTTCTGCTGTGTTTTTTTTTTAAGCTGTTTGAAATTACTTTAAATGTATAATTTACGTTTTCTCTCTGAGGATTACAAGCTTTCTTGTTGGGGAGGGCGAGAAAAGAAGAAAGAACCGGGATTGTCATTATCCCTATAAGCCCACGTTGTGTACCCAAATTCCTTGGCAGGGTTTGCGCGTTGCTGCCGCCCTACAGTCCTTCTTTTCAACCTTGGTGGCTGGCAGCTCCCCTGATGCGCAAGATTGTCGCGGTTATTGCTGCCCATTTGGGGAAGTGGCCGTGTCCAGCTACATCTTCGCTGTGCAGCGCACTCCAAATATCGCGCTTAACTCCAGTGTGGTGTGTGGTGATTGAGAGCACTCTAGTCTGGAGAACCAAGTTTGATTCCCCACTCTGCCACTTGAGCTGTGGAGGGTTATGTGGGGAAACCAGATTATCTTGTGCACTCCAACACATGCCAGCTGGGTGACCTTGGGCCAGTCACAGTTCTTCGGAGCTCTCTCAGCCCCACCTACTGCAGGGGGTGTTTGCTGTGGCGGGGGGGAGGGAACGGAGATTGTTAGCCTGTGCACTCCCACAACTGCCAGCTGGGTGACCTTGGGCTAGTCACAGCTTCTCGGAGCCTCTCTGGCTCCCACCTACCTCACAGGGTGTTTGTTGTGAGGGGGAAGGGCAAGGAAGATTGTCAACCTTTTGAGTCTCCTGCAGGAAAGAAAGGGG
Organism: Sphaerodactylus townsendi; assembly: GCF_021028975.2. Classification (NCBI taxonomy): domain Eukaryota; kingdom Metazoa; phylum Chordata; class Lepidosauria; order Squamata; family Sphaerodactylidae; genus Sphaerodactylus; species Sphaerodactylus townsendi. Next base: position 107,375,287 of record NC_059432.1, read on the forward strand.
GATATAAATCCAAGAAACTCTTCTTCTTCTTCTTACCCTCACAGGGTGTTTGTTTGTGAGGGGCAAAGGGCAAGAGATTGTCAGCCTTGGAGTCTCCTGCGGGAGAGAAAGGGGGATATAAAGCTAAACTCTTCTTTCTTTCTCTCTTCTTCTTCTTTCTTCTTCTTTCTTCTTCTTCTCTTCTTCTTCTTCTTCTTCTTCTTTCTTCTTCTTCTTCTCTTTCTTCTTCTCTTTCTTCTTTCTTCTTTCTTCTTCTTCTTCCTTTTGAGTCTCCCCTTTACAGGAGAGAAAGGGGATATAAATCCAAACCTTTCTTTCTTCTTCTTCTAATTCCTCACAGGGTGTTTGTTGTGAGGGGGGAAGGGCAAGGAGATTGTCAGCCCCTTTGAGTCTCCTGCAGGAGAGAAAGGGGGGATATAAATCCAAACTCTTCTTCTTCTTGTTCTTCTTCTTCTTCTTCTTCTTCTTCTTCTTCTTCTTCTTCTTCTTCTTCTTCTTCTTCTTCTTCTCTTCTTCTTCTTCTTCTTCTTCTTCTTCTTCCTCTTTTGAGTCTCCTTACAGGAGAGAAAGCAGATATAAATCCAAACTCTTCTTTCTTCTTCTAACCTCACAGGGTAAGTTTGTTGTGAGGGGGAAGGGCAAAGATTATCAGCTCCCTTGTAAGGTCTCCTGCGGGAGAGAAAGGGGATATAAATCAAGCTCTCTCTTCTTCTTCTTCTTCTTCTTCTTCTTCTTCTTCTTCTTCTTCTTCTTCTTCTTCTTCTTCTTCTTCTTCTTCTTAACCTTCTTCTTCTTCTTCCCTTTTTGGAGTCTCCCTCTTACGGGAGTAGGGCATATAAATCCAAACTCTTTCTTTCTTCTTCTACCTTCACGGGGTGTTTGTTTGTGGGGAGGGCAAAGGAGATTGTCAGCCCTTTGGAGTCTCCCTCTGCAGGAGAGAAAGGGGATATAAACCCAAACTCTTCTTCTTCTTTCTTCTTCTTCCTTCTTTCTTCTTCTTCTTCTTTCTTCTTCTTTCTTCTTCTTTCTTCTTCTTCCTTCTTCCTTCTTCCTTCTTCCTTCTTCCTTCTTCTTCTTCCTTCCTTTTGAGTCTCCCTTACAGGAGGAAGGGGATTATAATCAAAACTCTTCTTTCTTCTTCTACCTCACAGGTGGGTGTTTTGTTGTGAGGGGGAAGGGCAAGGAAGATTATCAGCTAAACCTTGGAGTCTCCCCTGCAGGAGAGAAAGGGGGATATCAATCAAACTCTTTCTTCTTCTTCTACTTCTAATCTCACAGGGTGTTTGTTGTGAGGGGAAGGGCAAGGAGATTGTCAGCCCCTTGAGTCTCCCTGCCTGGGAGAAAGGGGGGGATATAAATCCAAACTCTTCTTCTTCTTCTTCTTCTTCTTCTTCTTCTTCTTCTTCTTCTTCTTCTTCTTCTTCTTCTTCTTCTTCTTCTTCTTCTTCTTCTTCTTCTTCTTCTTCTTCTTCTTCTTCTTCTTCTTCTTCTTCCCTTTTGAGTCTCCTTACAGGAGAGAAAGGGGGGATATACATCCAACTCTTCTCCTTCTCCTTTCAGAGGGCAGACAGGAGAGAAGGGAATCTGAAAAACAGACAGGTGTGGCCGCCTTGTGGATTTGCCGTGTTGATTTTGTGCACTGGACGGTGTCCGCTTCCTCTGCACGGCTTCCCTGTATAGTCTGCTTCCTCGTTTGTTTGGGTCTGTTGCAGCAGCCCAGGACAGAGGTGGCTGCCCGCAGCCACCTTGAACACACCTGCTCTGGTCTGATCTCAGAGGCTAAGTGGGGCGGATCCTGGTTTGTACTAAGATGGGAGGCCACCAGGGGATGCCAGAGGCTACAGGCGTCCTACGAAGGGAATGGGCATACCAGTAGGCGCACTTGTAATTTATGGGAGCCTGAGTCCAAATAATCTGCAACAGATCTTTAGAGCAGTGGTTCTCAACCTGGGGGTTGGGACCCCTTTGGGGGTCGAACGACCCTTTCACAGGGGTCGCCCAAGCCTCTGTGCAGCAGTGTTCTCCATCTGTAAAATGGATAAATGCTAGGGTTGGGGGCAGTGGTGGGATCCAAAAATTTTAGTAACAGTGTATTGTCGAAGGCTTTCACGGCTGGAATCACTTGGGTGCTGTGTGGTTTCCGGGCTGTATGGCCGTGTGCTAGCAGCATTCTCTCCTGACGTTTCGCCTGCATCTGTGGCTGGCATCTTCAGAGGATCCTCTGAAGATGCCAGCCACTCTGATGCAGGCTACAACAACCAGAGAGAATGCTGCTAGGCACACGCCATACAGCTCGTGGAAACCACTAATAGCACCCAAATTTTAGTAACAGGTTCCCATGGTGGTGGGATTCAAACTGTGGCATAAGCGTACCATTGGGCTTGGTAGGGCACAGCGAGCGTCGACAGGCATTTTCGGTAGGGCGTTCCTGGAGGCTGGCAATGACGCAGCTGCCGCGCTTGGTCCTTGGGTGGGAAGCGAATGCCGCGCGGGACGCAGAGCATGCACGCATACGCCAGTGCACCTCCTGCTAGACTGCTTCAAAGTTCTTTTCGCGCTACTGCTGGGAGGAGGGGCCGTGAACTCAAGGCAAAAATCAGGTGGCAAAGTCACCAATTAGTAACCCCCTCTCGGCACACACAAATAATGAGTAACCTATTCTCGGGAACTTGTGAGAACCTGCTGGATCCCACCTCTGGTTGGGGGTCATCACAATATGAGGAACTTTATTAAAGGGTCGTGGCATTAGGAAGGTTGAGAACCACTGCTTTAGAGGCTAGGACTGTTTGTGGCTTTCTGGGAGAAATCTTACCTGCCGATTTTGGGCGGGAATGCTAAGCTGAGGAAAACTGTGCAGCGATCCACTCTTGAGAACTGAATGGAGCCTCCTTGTACAGAGGCAGTTTACCTGTGAATCCTCGTTGCGCAGGGCAACTCTGGGGAACGGTGCAATGCAGGATGCTGGACAAGATGTATAGAATATAAGATTATAGACGTGGTTCTGAGATTACTTCTGCCAGTTCTTTTAATATCCTGGGGACCGATTAGAACTGTTAGGCGAGTGGAATTCACTGCTCCTGGGGAGTTCTAATAGAGTCTGCTTCTTTGGAGGTTTTTAAACAGAGTCTGGATGGACATATGTCGGGAGTTCTTTGACTGTGAGTTCCTGCATTGCAGGGGGATGGACTTGATGGCCTTTGGGGTCTCTTCCAACTCTGATTCTGTGATCAGGGGCAGGGTTTTGTTTCCATTTTAGCACAACAGAAATCTGGATGCAACGATGGGTTCCCTGCAATAGGATCGCAGTGTGGGGTGTGTGTGTGGCGGGTTGTTTGCTTGCTTGCTTTTGCCATCCTAGGCCAGGGTAGATTGCCAACTCTGGCCTGGGGAAATTCCTGGAGCTTTGGGGGTGATGCCTATGGAGGGATGGAGATTCCAGGGAGGGGAGCAGCAGTGGCGTAGGAGGTTAAGAGTTCATGTATCTAATCTGGAGGAACCGGGTTTGACTCCCAGCTCTGCCGCCTGAGCTGTGGAGGCTTATCTGGGGGATTCAGTTTAGCCTGTGCACTCCCACACACGCCAGCTGGGTGACCTTGGGCTAGTCACAGCTTCTCAGAGCTCTCTCAGCCCCACCTACCTCACAGGGTGTTTGTTGTGAGTGGGGGGAGGGCAAGGAGATTGTCAGCCCCTTTGAGTCTCCTGCAGGAGAGAAAGGGGGGATATAAATCCAAACTCCTCCTCTTCTTCTTCTTCTTCTTCTTCTTCTTCTTCTTCTTCTTCTTCTTCTTCTTCTTCTTCTTCTTCTTCTTCTTCTTCTTCTTCTTCTTCTTCTTCTTCTTCTTCTTCTTCTTCTTCTTCTATACCATAGAGTCTGTCTTCTGAACCTGCCATTTTCTACAGGGAAACTGATCTGTAGTCCGGGAATGACTTACGATTCCCAAAATGGTCCAAGCCCAGGATTGCTGGCTCTGGGTTGGAAAATCCCAGCAGATTTTGGTGGGATGGCGTGGTTTGCAGAGAGGCAGGATATAATGCCGTATAGCTCACCCTCCAACCCAGCTATTTTCTCATCTCTGTAGCCTGGGGATCAGCTGTAATTTGGATCAATCGCCAGCCGTCTCCTGCAGGTTGCAGGAGGGGCCGAGCATGTCTCCAAATCCCTCTGCTCGACCCAGGATATGGGACACACCCTCCTTTCCGTGGGCAGCTGGACCATCTTGCAAGCAGCGCGGACCCGGCCGCAAACCACGTCGACTCGGGCAGTCGCTTCCCCCCCCCCCTCACCGCCAGCCCCGCTCGCTGTTGTTACTTGGTTCCTAAGTAATTTTTGCACAAACACAATTAACTTTGTCCCACTAAGGATTACATAAGGGCTGTTGCGTAGTAAATCTTTTCCAAGCAGCATGCAGACGGGGGCCCGGCCAAAACCGCGTTCCAGCTGGGCCGGCTGAGCTAAGGTGGAACGCTTGGAGCCGAGCCAAGGTTATCCCATTGATTTCAGCGAGACTACTCTGGCTCGAGGCAGCGCGGCGAGATGAGCTATTTTGTCGATCAGGTTGGGAAAGGCGAAAAGGAAGATCTTGTGAGTCAGGGATCTTTTTTCTGAGGCAGTCGCTGAGGGCAATGTACTGTAGATTGAATATTGCAAAGGGAAAAGGAGAAATTGATACCCATAAGAACATAAGAAAAGCCCTGTTGGATCTGCCCACCGGTCCATCGCATCCTGCAACCTGTCTCACACAGACCATCTCTGATGGGAGGGGGGAGGTAATTGTGCAGGGAATTGGACTAGATGGGCTAGAAGGGACTAGGACTAGAATCTAGTCCTCTAGGTGACCTTGCGTCCTCCTTCCAACTCTGTGTTTCTGTCTCTTAGAACATTATTGCTGTCCCCCTTTCCCCCACTGTCTTGTTTGAACGCTAAATGTTTGCCTTAGGCCCCTTCCGCACAAGCAGAATAATGCACTTTCAATCCACTTTCACAATTGTTTGCAAGTGGAATTTGCTATTCCGCACAGTAAAATCCAGCTGCAAAGTGCATTGAAAGTGGATTGAAAGTGCATTATTCTGCATGTGCGGAAGGGGTCTTAGAGCAGCTGTTACCACCCTTTTTTCACCCGCATACCCCCTGGCAACCCGTTTCCCTAAAATTGTACGCCCGTATTAGCAAACCCGTTATGTAATTATTATTATTTTTTGCAGAATCCTAAACACTCTGGTGTGTACCCCTGGAGGCATATGTACCCCAGGTTGGGAACCACTGCCATAGAGCATTTGAGGGAAGAATTAGGACTAATAAAAAGAAACACTTCTTCACACAATGTGTGATTGATGTTTGGAATATGCTGCCACATGAGGTGGTGATGGCCACTAACTTGGATAGCTTTAAAAGGGGCTTGGACAAATTTATGGAGGAGAAGTCGATCTCTGGCTACCAATCTTGATCCTCCTTGATCTCAGATTGCAAATGCCTTAGCAGACCAGGTGCTCTAGAGCAGCAGCAGCAGAAGGCCATTGCTTTCACCTCCTGCACGTGAGCTTCCAAAGGCACCTGGTGGGCCACTGCGAGTAGCAGAGTGCTGGACTGGATGGACTCTGGTCTGATCCAGCAGGCTAGTTCCTATGTTCTTATGTTATTATGATCGTCAGATTACCCTGACAAATGTCAAATTCATGCGGTATTTTCTTTGATTACCCAGAAAGAAATCTCAGCAAAAGACAACACTTGTTGTCTTTTGCAACTTATATGCAACTTATCCCTGAAATCAGGCTCCATCCCTGAAGACTGGAAGATGGCCAATGTCACACCAATCTTTAAGAAAGGATCTAGGGGGGACCCGGGAAATTACAGGCCAGTCAGTTTGACATCTGTTCCTGGTAAATTAGTAGAATCTATCATTAAAGATAAAATTATAAAACATGTAGAAAAGCAAGACCTGCTGAGGAAGAGTCAGCATGGCTTTTGCAGAGGCAAATCCTGTCTTACAAACTTACTAGAGTTCTTTGAGGGTGTAAACAGGCATGTGGACAGAGTGAACCGGTGGACATTGTCTCACTTGGATTTCAAAAGGCTTTGGACAAAGTTCCTCACACCAGAGACTGTTGAGAAAAACTCAATAATGAAGGGAAGGAATAAGAGGGGAAGATCCTCCTATGGATTAAAAACTGGTTGAGAAACAGGAAACAAAAGAGTGGGTGTAAATGGGAAGTTCTCACAATGGAGAGATGTCGGGAGTGGTGTCCCCAAGGATCCGTTTTGGGACCAGTGCTCTTTAACCTATTCATAAATGACCTGGAAGTAGGGGTGGGTAGCGTGGTGGCCAAGTTTGCAGATGATACCAAATTATGTAGGGTGGTGAGAACCACAAAGGATTGGCGAAGAGCTCCAAGCGGACCTTGATAAATTAGGGTGAGTGGGCTCTCAGAAATGGCAAATGCAGTTCAATGTAGCTAAATGTAAAGTGATGCACATAGGGGCAAAAAAATCCAAAACTTCACGCCCTATTGCCACTTGCTACAGGGGTCAAGTGCTATCAGCTCACAGACCAGGAAAGGGATTTTAAGGCATCTTAGTTGATAGTTCCATGGGAATGTCAACTCAATGCATGGCAGCTGTGAAAAAGGCAAACTCTATGCTGGGGATCATTAGAAAAGGAATTGATAATAAACTGCAAAGATTGTCATGCCCTTACTTATATAAGCGGTGGTGCGAGCCAAGCACTTGGAGTACCTGTGTCCAGTTCTGAATTAGCACTTTGCATCTCAAAAAAAAGGATATTGAGGAGATAGAAAAGAGTGTACAGAGAAGGGCAACAAGGATGATTGAGGGACTGGAGCACCTTCCCTATGAGGAGAGGGCTGCAGCGTTTGGGACTCTTTAGTTTGGAGAGGAGACTGCTGAGGGGGGATATGATTGAAGTCTACAAAATTATGCATGGGGTAGAAAATGTTGACAGAAAGAAATTTTTCTCTCTTTCTCACAATACTAGAACCAGGGGGCATTCATTGAAAATGCTGGGGGGAGGAATTAGGACTAATAAAGGGAAACACTTCTTCACGCAACGTGTGATTGGTGTTTGGAATATGCTGCCACAGGAGGTGGTGATGGCCACTAACCTGGATAGCTTTAAAAGGGGCTTGGACAGATTTATGGAGGAGAAGTCGATTTATGGCTACCAATCTTGGATCCTCTTTGATCTGAGATTGCAAATGCCTTAACAGACCAGGTGATCGGGAGCAACAGCCGCAGAAGGCCATTGCGTTCACATCCTACATGTGAGCTCCCAAAGGCACCTGGTGGGCCACTGCGAGTAGCAGAGAGCTGGACTAGATGGACTTTGGTCTGATCCAGCTGGCTTGTTCTTATGTTCTTATGTTCTTATGTTCTTTCTAGGACTCTTTTGGGCTGGGGATGATGGAGACTGTGGGCACTGTGGTCTAGCAGCATGGTATACGAAAATGTTGATAAAACACCTGGCAGATACGCACTTTCTCAAATTCAGCCCTGTTCATCTGCAGCAAAACAGATTCAAGTCTAGTTGGACCTCATAGACCAGTGGTGGCGAACCTATGGCACAGGTGCCAGAGGTGGCACTCAGAGCCCTCTCTGTGGGCACACATGCACAGAGCTCGTCATGTGATAATAGTGCAATTATTTCAGGGAGATTATTATACTAAACATAAGACCTAGTTTTGGGGAAGCAGTGTAGGTAACCCTGTTAAGCGCTGTTAAACCCTACTGATTTTCATGGGAAGAACTAAAGCATGATCCTTTACCTGGGAGTAAGCTCAGTTGCTGGCAATGGGGTTAAGAACATAAGAACATAAGAACTAGCCTGCTGGATCAGACGAGAGTCCATCTAGTCCAGCACTCTGCTACTCGCAGTGGCCCACCAGGTGCCGTTGGGAGCTCATATGCAGGAGGTAAAAGCAATGGCCTTCTGCTGCTGCTGCTGCTGCTCCTGAGCACCTGGTCTGCTAAGGCATTTGCAATCTCAGATCAAGGAGGATCAAGATTGGTAGCCATAGATCGACTTCTCCTCCATGAATCTGTCCAAGCCCTTTTTAAAGCTATCCAGGTTAGTGGCCATCACCACCTCCTGTGGCAGCATATTCCAAATACCAATCACACGTTGCGTGAAGAAGTGTTTCCTTTTATTAGTCCTAATTCTTCCCCCCAGCATGTTCAATGAATGCCCCCTGGTTCTAGTATTGTGAGAAAGAGAGAAAAATTTCTTTCTGTCAACATTTTCTACCCCATGCAGAATTTTATAGACTTCAATCATATCCCTTTGCTTCTGAGTAAACCCTCCTAGGGTCGTGATTCACCCATTCAAAGCGTTGCACAGTTGCCACCGACTACCACCAAGCTTACTCCCGAGTAACACGCACCTTAGAGTCAACCATTTTTTCTGTACTAAAACCTCAGTATTCAGGTTAAATTGCCATGTTGGCACTTTGCAATAAATAAGTGGGTTTTGGGTTGCAGTTTGGGCACTTGGTCTTGAAAAGGTTCGCCATCACTGTTATAGACCAACAAGATACTTGGGCTGTGAGCTTTCAAGAGTCAAATCTCCCTTTGGTGTCCAACGTAAGGGAGTTTTGACTCTTGGAAGCTTCCACCCCCAAAAACCTTTTCCTTAAAACACCCAGAAAAGACATTTGGAGACCATCAGCGTTTGCAATGTGGAGGTCATAAATTTTTTCACGCGGCTGTCACCCAGCTTCTTCCTCCTAACCGAGGACTGGCGCACTCAGAATTAGGAAAAATTCCACATATACTAGTAATCCGGCGGGATCAGTTTCCGAGCGTTTTGCCAGGGACGTTTGGCAAACCTCAATATTCGCTACATGCAAAAGGCCAAATTGGAAATGTCAAAAACAGCCATTTCCACGTCGGCCCTGATCATATTTTACACAGGTGACTGCGGGGACCGAGTGTGAAAATAGTGCCCGGAATTGAGCGGAGCAGCCCCTGCTCTCTTCCTGACGTATGACCTCACAATCTTTCACTTCTGGCTCTTCTCTTTCCAGCTAAGCTTCCCGATTAACATACCCGAACTGGTAGAAAGGATCTTTCCATCTCAGAATGAAAGGAGTTGGCAGGGTTCTGCCACTCTCGCCCGGACATCCTTCCCATGTAAAAATTAGACCTCCCCGCTAACTTTTAGACAGGAATGGAGCAAATATTTATTTAGTTGTTTGTTTGTTCATTCCTTTTTTATCCCGCCAATTTCCAAAGGGCTCAAGGCGGCTTACAAAATAATTAAAACATAATACAATAGTTTAAAAAAACAATACAAAAATATAAGAACATAAGAACAAGCCAGCTGGATCAGACCAGAGTCCATCTAGTCCAGCATTCTGCTACTCGCAGTGGCCCACCAGGTGCCTTGGGGAGCTCACATGCAGGAAGTGAAAGCAATGGCCTTCTGGGGCTGTTGCTCCCGAGCACCTGGTCTGTTAAGGCATTTGCAATCTCAGATCAAGGAGGATCAAGATTGGGACCCATAAATCGACTTCTCCTCCATAAATCTGTCCAAGCCCCTTTGAAAGCTATCCAGGTTAGGGACTATCACCACCTCCTGTGGCAGCATATTCCAAACACCAATCACACGTTGCGTGAAGAAGCGTTTCCTTTTATTAGTCCTAATTCTTCCCCCCAGCATTTTCAATGGATGCCCCCTGGTTCTAGTCTTGTGAGATAGAGAGAAAAATTTCTTTCTGTCAACATTTTCTACCCCATGCATAATTGTATAGACTTCAATCATATCCCCCCTCAGACGTCTCCTCTCCAAACTAAAGAGTCCCAATATAAAATATATAAATATGCCAGTAGCAAACATGGCATGGTGTCGTGGTCAAGAGCAGGTGCACTCTAATCTGGAGAACCGGGTTTAAATCCCTGCTCTGCCACTTGAGCTGTGGAGGCTTATCTGGGGAACCAGATTAGCTTGTGCACTCCAACACATGCCAGCTAGGTGACCTTGGGCTAGTCACAGTTCTTTGGAACTCTCTCAGTCCCATTCACCTCACAGGATTTTTGTTGTGGGGGCGGGGAAGGGAAAGGAGATTGTAAGCCCCTTTGAGTCTCCTTACAGGAGAGAAATGGGGGATATAAATCCAAACCCTTCTTCCCCACTGAAACGAAACAGAAATCAGTGACACCTTAAAGACCACTAGAATGTATTCAAGCATGAGATTTTGTGGGGCAGAACTCACCTCATTTTATGCCTGAAGTGTTCAACTGGAAGGCGGCCATATTAATTCGTTTACATAAAACATCTCTAGGCCCCCTTCCACACAAATACGTCCCCTAAGCTGGTGAACGTCAAACCCTTCCACATTAAAAACAGATCTATACAATAATTCAGTAAAGTTATTGGGGGCCAGGGTGGTATAACGATGAAGAGTGTCAGACCAGCATTTGGAAGATTGTGCCGTGGAACCTCACTGACTGACCCTGGGCCAATCACATTCTCCTGGCCAAGCCTACCTTACAGGGTTGTTGTGCAGATAAAAGGGAAGAGAGGCGAATGATGTGGGCTGTGTTGGGCCCCCATTGGGGAGAAAGGGGGAGTATAAATGAACTGAATGAATGAATAATAAAACAATAATTCAATTTGTAAAATGCGGGGGAAACATGCAAATACATATAACACCAAAATTCAGGGAGGAGGCAGTGGCGGGATCCAAAAATTTTAGTAACAGGTTCCCATGGTGGGTGGGATTCAAACTGTGGCGTAGCGCCAATGGGGCTGGGTGGGGCACGACGGGGGCCGCTGCGTCAGTCCTTGGGCGGGAAACGAATGCACACAGGCGCAGGCTGCCACGCACGCCAGTGCACCTCCTGCTAGACTGCTTCAAGTTCTGCGCGCTACTGCTGAGAGGAGGGGCGTAACTAAGGCAAAAATCACGCGGCAAAATCACCAATGAGTAACCCCCTCTCGGCACACCCAAATAATTAGTAACCTACTCTCGGGAACCTGTGAGAACCTGCTGGACCCCACCTCTGGAGGAGACCCGTAACAGTTAATGTGGGCATCCCAAGAACAAAAAAGTCTTCCCCCGCTGGCACTTTAGAGAGGGGGGGAGGGGGGGCGTTCCAAAGTTTAGGGGCCACACCGTCGTGTCCGTGGACCTCCCAATAAAAAGACTCAGTGGAGACAAAATAGATTTATCGACTGGAGTTCAAACAGGCTAGATTTCAGATATCTGCCAAAACGAAAGCTTTTGCATCTGGCCGTCGCAAACCCTCCCTTTGCTCCGCTGTTCGGCAACTCCCACCACCAGTTCCCAAGCCTGCATTTCTCCAAGGCCACGCTCCGAGATAAAGACCAGGTACTCCCCTGCCTTGGAGAGGTGTTTCCATTAAGCCCAGGCATTCCTATGAGGCCTAACTCAAGCTACAAGCAGTGACGGCCAGGGCGCCCCAACTTCCTGTCCACCCCTGGAGACATAACAAGACCAATGTTTTATTAATTGAATATATATTGTGTAGTGCTGCTGTTATTGTTATTAACTAATTGTTAGGCTTGGGGTGTTTAAAAGAGGAAGAGTTGAATTTATATCCACCAGGGGCATAAGGAGGCAAACTGTAGCCCTGGGCAAAACCTGAGTTGGATGCCCCCATTCTTAGCAAAGAATGGGTGATGGGACACCCCACTTGAGGGTCCATAACTTTGGACCCACTGCACCAAAGTGCACCAAACTTCGGGGGTCCCATCAGGATAGACTCCAGATGATATTCTGAAATTTTGGTGCCGATACATCCAAAAATGCGCCCCCTGCAGGAACATCCCAGAAATTTGCCCAAGAATCTTTGTTCTGCATTGAGTTTTCTGCATTGCTGTCAATGGGGGTTGCAGGATGGGGGGGCACATTTCTGAAGGCACAGTCTCAAAACTTTCAGGGTCTCATCAGAAGACGGCCCTCATGATATCCCCTAGGTTTGGTGCCGTTTGGTTCAGGGGGGCCAAAGTTATGGACCCTCAAAACTGTAGCCCCCATCTCCTATTAGCTCCCATTGGAAACAATGGGGGATGGAAGCACCCCCTTTGGGAGTCCATAACTTTGGACTCCCTGAACCAAACCTCACCAAACTTGGGGGGTCGCATAAGGACAGTCTCCTGATGAGACCCTGAAATGTTGGTGTCACTAGCCTAAAAACTGCACCCCCTGCAGGCCACAAATGGAAAACAACTAAAAATACCCAAAAACGAACCCTGCATTTTGATGCCCCCCACAAAGTGGTGCCCTGAGCAGCTGCCGACCTTGCCCAATGGGCATTACGCCCCTGATATCCACCCTTCCTCTCCTGCAAGGAGACTCAAAGGGGCTTACAAGCTCCTTTCCCTTCCCCCTCACAACAAACACCTTGTGCGGTAGGTGGGGCTGAGAGAGCTCAGAAGAACTGTGACTAGCCCAAAGGCACCCAGCTGGTGTGTGTGGGAATGCACAGGCTAATCTGAATTCCCCAGATAAGGCTCCACAGCTTAGGCGGCAGAGCAAGGAATCAAAGCTGGTTCCCCAGATTAGAGAGCACCTGCTGTTAACCACTACGCCTGCTGCTCTTTAAGTCGCCATCAGAAATGTCATACTTATTATGTAGTTTTCATGTATGTTATTAGCAGTGGTGGGATTCAGCCGGTTCGCACCACTTTGGCAGAACCGGTTGTTGAAATGGTGCTTGCAAACAACCAGTTGTTACCCTGTTTCCCAGAAAATAAGACATCCCCTAAAAATAAGATGCAGTAGAGGTTTTGCTGAAGTGCTAAATATAAAGCATCCCCCAAAAGTAAGACGTAGCAAAGTTTCTGTTTGGAAGCATGCCCGTCGAACAGAACACCAGAGCATGCAGCCGTGGAGTGGAAAAATAAGACATCCCCTGAAAATAAGACATAGCGCATCTTTGGGAGCAAAAATTAATATAAGACACTGCCTTATTTTCGGGGAAACACGGTAAATTATTTGAATCCCACCACCAGAACCAATTGTTAAATTAGTTAAAACCCACCATTGATTATTAGTATTTACTGTGTTGCAATGTATATTGTTTTATATGTCGTTCGCCGCTATGAGCCCTTCGGGAACAGAGCGGAGTATAAGTCAATTTCCAAAATGGAAATGTTTTAAGGGTCTTGAGACATGGCTGAGAAGACCCTTTCTTGTGTGGCCACCCAACTCTCCTGATACGGCAACAGTGCCAAAGGTGAAGATAACAAAAATGTGTCCGGGAAGGGGGCGGGGTGTTATAGCAAGAGGCTAGACCCCTTGCTTTGCTAGCCCAGGACGGTCTGTTCTCATTGGCAGAAACTGTCCGCGGGCAAAGCAACAACTTTTCCAACATCAATCTATGCCGAGTTTCTTCTCTCCTTTTCGCCAACAGCTGTCAGCCCCGCCGCTTCGAGCAGGCCCCCCTATCGCGTTTGTTTTCCTTCGCTTTGCAAGTTTTAATAACGTGGAGCATTTTACGACTTGTTATTCCGGGCGGTTTTGTTCCGCCTCTCTGTAGTACTTGTAGTACTGGGTCAGGAAGGCATGTTACCAATTAATAAATACGAACCTCTGGCAGAGCGGAGTGGCATGTTCTCCCGAAAAGGACAGACAATGCTCACATTTCTTTTCATGTGTTGAGTTGCAGTATTTCCTATACGGGTGTTCCGTCTTCAGTGCCAAAGTATCTTCGGCTGGCAGTCTGTCCGCAGCCCTTTCACACCAAACCCCGCTGTGTGCGGAGGAACGGGTTCGTCCCGTTCTGTGTATTTACTTGAATTGTGCCTAAATTCTGTACTTCCCCTTGGAGCCAAGTTCCTTCTGACTTTGTGGCTAGAAAGTGGCTCGGGTTGCCAACTCCAGGTTAGGAAATTTCTGGAGATTTGGGGGTGGAGTCTGTAAACAGCAGGGTTTGGGGAGGGGAAGGTCCACGGCTGGATAATAACGACAGGGAGCCCAAGCAGCCATTTTCTCCAGGGGAACAAGGGTTGCCAACTCCAGTTGGGAACGAACTAGAGATTTGCAGGGTTGGGAGGCAGGATTTAGGGTGTGAGGTAGGCTGACCAGCCATCCCGCTTTTGGCGGGACCATCACGCCTTTAAACAATTTGTCCCGCGTCCCGCAGGTTCTGCAAATTGTCCCGATTTTTTGGGAGGCTGCTGCACTGCCTTCTGGGGCGCAAGGCAGTGCAGCAGCCTCCTGTGCACCCAGCCGCAGGAGCGCATGGCCTTCTGGGGCTTGCTGTTTGCCGCTCTGTGACAGGGCGGCAAACGGCAAGCCCCAGAAGGCCGTGTGCTTCTGCGGCTGCGCGCGTGCGTGCGCACAGCTGCTTCCCCCCATCCCGGATCACAAAGGTGACCATATGGACACCATTAAAGTTGCACTGCTAGCAATCTTGGGCGCCCTGCAGTTTGAGAGCACTGTGGTGTTTCCTCTTGCTGTGGGATTTCTCTTCTTCCAGGTTGCTGCAGTCAAAAGGCCAAATGATGGGTGCCTGTTTTGTTTCTTTAACATCCGTTAGTGGTAATATCGATACTGTTTATATCAATATTGTCGAGGCTTATTTTCATTGCTTTTGCGTTTTTCAGGAAAAGCCAGCCATGATTCCCTGAGAGGAGGGGGGGGCAGTCTCTCAAGGAATCTGTGACTGACTTTTTCGTAAAAAGACACAAGCAATGAAAAGCCAGTGTGGTGTAGTGGTTGAGAGCAGGTGGGTTTTAATGTGGAGAACCAAGTTTGATTCCCCACTCCTCCACCTGAGTGGTAGAGGCTTATCTGGTGAACCAGATTTGTTTCCACACTCCTACATACCTTGGGCCAGTCACAGCTCGCTCAGAACTCTCTAAGCCCCACCTGCCTCACAAGGTGTCTGTTGTGGGGAGAGGAAGGGAAAGGAGCTTGTAAACCACCTTGAGTCTTCTTACAGGAGAGAAAGGTGGGGTATACATCCAAACTCTTCTTCATCATCATCTATAAATAAGCTGTAGTAGTAGGAGATCCCCAGCTACTACCTGGAGGTAGGAAACCCTAAGGCATAGGTGTCAAACTCGCGGCCCTCCAGATGTTATGGACTACAGTTCCCATCATCCCCTGCCAGCATGATGCATGATGCTGGCAGGGGATGATGGG
Organism: Sphaerodactylus townsendi; assembly: GCF_021028975.2. Lineage (NCBI taxonomy): Eukaryota > Metazoa > Chordata > Lepidosauria > Squamata > Sphaerodactylidae > Sphaerodactylus > Sphaerodactylus townsendi. The sequence continues at coordinate 107,390,410 of NC_059432.1, forward strand.
AACTGTAGTCCATAACATCTGGAGGGCCACGAGTTTGACACCTGTGCCCTAAGGGGAACTGGTCTCTGTTGTCGCAGTTGTAATTCTGGGCGATTTCTAGGCTGCCCTCAGAGGTTGACCATGCTACTTGGGGTGGGGAGGTTGATATTGGAGGAATGGGAGACCTACTCTTGACCTTTGGTTCTGCAATCCCCCAAAACCTTCTTTCCTGATTTCCGTCCTGCAGCTGCCCTTGGCATCCCAGAAAAGAGACCCGCTGAGCCTCTTTTTGACAACTTCGAGTATTTCCAGGATAAAGAGGATGATTTGCACAGGAACTACAATGACCGGGCTTATCTCAGCTCTGAAGACTTGGCGCGGGACGACAGCCGCACAGGTATGGGCGGGACCGCACGCGTGCTGCCAGCAGGGAGGAAAGAACCGGGTTTGATTCTCCACTCCTCCACAGGAGCAGCTGACTCTTATCTCATGAACTGTATTTGCTTCCCCTCTCCTGTACATTCCTGCAGGGTGACTTTGGGCTAGTCCCAGTTCTCTCAGAACTCTCTCAGCTCCACTTGCCTACAATGTGTCTGTTGTGGGGAGAGGAAGGGAAAGGAGCTTGTAAGCCACCTTGAATCTCCTTACAGGAGAGAAAGGGGGGATATCAATCCAAACTCTTGTTCTTTTTCTTTATGGATACATGGCAATGTCCTTGCCAACTGGAGTAAAGGTCACATTTTGAATTTGTGGATCTATGTCAGGGGTCTTCAAACTATGACCCTCCAGATGTTCATAGACTACCATTCCCATGAGCCCTACTAGTTGGCCATGCTGGCAGGGACTGATGGGAATTGTAGTCCATGAACATCTGGAGGGTCATCGTTTGAAGAACCCTGATCTATGTCGATGCATAGGTTATAGGACAAGAATCCCCCACGTGACGCCCGGGGATTTCATGACAACCGCCAAAACCTTTCCTGGCACTGATTATTTTCAGTGGGACCAGGTGGGTTCCTGCCCGGTTGAATTGCCCAATTTCGAAAGACAGGCTATTATTTCGACGGCGCTTTCTCTCGTATGCCATCTTCCACTCCTTCAATCGAGTTCCACCCGCATGGCTTGATTCCTTTCCCTGCCCCCTGAACTGTCGGCTGGGATTCTTGGATCGGGATCACCAGAATTACTCTTTTTGCTGCTCAGATTTTGTGGCCCTGCTGACCAGTGGCTCGGAGCCATGGGTACCTGCGAGCAGCGCGGTGGCGAAAGCCCGGTTCTCTCTCGTCCGCTCTTCCCTGCTCTTCTCCATCAACTACGAGAGGTGGGTTCCCTCCCCTCCCTGCCTCACCCCAAAGGCTGAAAGGCAGTTGACAAGTTCAGATAAAGTTTCATGTACCGATTACCTGGGGATGATGCCCTTTCAGAATATATGTGTGTTGTGTGGGAGGGCAACTGGCGCAGCGTTCTGGGGGACGTAGAATCAGAGAATCATAGAGTTGGAAGAGACCTCAAGGGCCATCAAGTCCAACCCCCTGCAATGCAGCAACACACCATCAAAGCACCTGGCTGTGCCTCCTAGCTGAGGAAGGGGGACCAGCCAGAGGTGGGATCCAGCAGGTTCTCACAGGTTCCCGAGAGTAGGTTACTAATTATTTGTGTGTGCCGAGAGGGGGTTACGAATTGGTGATTTTGCCACGTGATTTTTGCCTTAGTTACACCCCTCCTCTCAGCAGTAGCGCGCAGAACTTGAAGCAGTCTAGCAGGAGGTGCACCGGCGTGCATGGCAGCCTGCGCCTGCGTGCATCTGCTTCCTCGCCTGCGATCAGCGCTGCGGCTGCGTCCTTGCCACAGCCCCGCTTCCAGGAATGCCCCCGGTTTGCTAAAACGCCTCGCCACACCTCCGCCGCGTCTCCGCTTCCAGCCCCATTGGCGCTATGCCACTGTTTGAATCCCACCACCATGGGAACCTGTTACTAAAATTTTTGGATCCCACCACTGGGGCCAGCCGGCTGCCAATTGGGCTGCTTGCCTCTGGGCCCCCTGCCTGCAGCCTGGCACCAGTAGGCCTCTGGCCTCCCCTGAAGGCTACGGAGCCTGGCAGACACGCGGCCTGATCTGTGATCAGTCAGGTCCGCCGATAGAGCCACACGTCTCTGGGCTGGCGGTGCGGCCCCATTGCTCCCTCTCCCAGGGGAGGGGAAGAGAGGGGCTTAACAGCTGGTTCGGCCTAATCAGGCCAAACCGGCTGAATCCCACCACTGCGTAAATGACAAGCAGAGAGCCAGCATGGCGTAGTGGGGTAAGAGCAGTGGACTCTGACCTGTAGAGCCATGTTCAATTCCCCACCCCTCCACATGAGCAGGGGATTCTGATCTGGTAAACTGGATTTGGTTCCCCTCTCCTACGCATGAAGCCTGCCGGGTGACCTTGGGCCAAAGAGGCCGGCAATGGCAAACCACCTCTGAATTAGGAAGAATTAGGACTAATAAAAGGAAACACTTCTTCACGCACCGTGTGATTGGTGTTTGGAATATGCTGCCACAGGAGGTGGTGATGGCCACTAACCTGGATAGCTTTAAAAGGGGCTTGGACAGATTGATGGAGGAGAAGTCGATCTATGGCTACCAATCTTGATCCTCCTTGATCTGAGGTTGCAAATGCCTTAACAGACCAGGTGATCTGGAGCAACAGTTTAGCGTCATTGCTTTAATATCCTCTGTTACGTGAGTTTCCCCAAAGGCACCTGGTGGGCCACTACGAGTAGCAGAGAGCTGGACTAGATGGACTTTGGTCTGATCCAGCTGGCTTGTTCTTATGTTCTTATGTTCTTATGAATGTCTCTTGCCTTAAAAGTCCTATGGGGACGGCACTTTTCACCACTAAATGGCAGGCCTGAGGGGGCAGGCAGCATTAAGAACATAAGAACATAAGAACTAGCCTGCTGGATCAGACCAGAGTCCATCTAGTCCAGCACTCTGCTACTTGCAGTGGCCCACCAGGTGCCTTTGGGAGCTCCCATGCAGGATGTGAAAGCAATGGCCTGCTGCTGCTGCTGCTCCCGAGCACCTGGTCTGCTAAGGCATTTGCAACCTCAGATGAAGGAGGATCAAGATTGGTAGCCATAGATCGACTTCTCCTCCATAAATCTGTCCAAGCCCCTTTGAAAGCTATCCAGGTTAGTGGCCGACACCACCTCCTGTGGCAGCATATTCCAAACACCAATCACACGTTGCGTGAAGAAGTGTTTCCTTTTATTAGTCCTAATTCTTCCCCCCAGCATTTTCAATGGATGCCCCCTGGTTCTAGTATGGTGAGAAAAAGAGAAAAATTTCTCTCTGTGGTTGGGACATCCCAGTGTTGGGATGATGGAAAACGGGACAGAATCCTCTCCGTTGCCTCGAGCTCCGTGGAAAACGGGCTGGCTAAAAATAGAGAAAGAGATGTAAAGATAATATGGTGGAGACAGTTCCTAAAGCAGAGAAGTGTTGGTGCCAAAATCCCTTTCTTGGGGTCCAGATCTGGGCTTCGCTCCTCTCCTCCTCTCCCCCCCCCCCCCCTTATTATTGTCTTTCTAAATTTGCCATTCATCCCACTGATGGGCTGTTAGTGTTTCTCTAAGGTGCTGATGGCTGCTTGTTTGAGATCGCACCAAATCTATCCCAGGCGAAAAATCAGCTCCTGTCCATGCTTTTGTGTTTGTTTGATTAGTAAAGCAGCAGTGGCGTAGGAGGTTAAGAGCTTGTGTATCTAATCTGGAGGAACCGGGTTTGATTCCCAGCTCTGCCGCCTGAGCTGTGGAGGCTTATCTGGGGAATTCAGATTAGCCTGTACACTCCCACACACGCCAGCTGGGTGACCTTGGGCTAGTCACAGCTTCTCGGAGCTCTCTCAGCCCCACCCACCTCACAGGGTGTATGTTGTGAGGGGGGAAGGGCAAGGAGATTGTCAGCCCCTTTGAGTCTCCTGCAGGAGAGAAAGGGGGGATATAAATCCAAACTCCTCCTCCTCCTCCTCCTCCTCCTCCTCCTCCTCCTCCTCCTCCTCCTCCTCTTCTTCTTCTTCTTCTTCTTCTTCTTCTTCTTCTTCTTCTTCTTCTTCTTCTTCTTCTTCTTCTTCTTCTTCTTCTTCTTCTAAAAAAACTAATTTGGGAGGGAAAGGGGAAGCGGTCCAATAAACAATCTCAGCCTCCGCATGTTCCTTGACCCCAGTCGTCTCTGCTGGCGGGAGCTGGCTGGTGGGGGGGGGGGTCCTTCTGTTTCGGCCTTGGCTGGGGGTGTGGAGCAGCAATCGCTCTCCCCTCTGATTGCTCAAGCGGCCTTCCCTTTGGCCTGCTCTGCTGGGAAAGAGCAGCGCTCGGCTCCTCAGAAGCACCGGGCCCTCCTGCCTCTGCCAGGCCTTTGCGTAGCCAAGCGGTGACTAATTTCCAAATCTGTCTGTCAATCCAAGAAGCAGGCTTCCAAGGTGATTGTTATCCCTGGCCAGGCCAAGCACAGCCGGGCCGCTCAGGCCTGACGAAGAGAAATTGCACACCAGAGTGTCAAGAGCGCTTTTCACTGGCTCAAGTTGCCAACCTGAGATTACAACAAGAGATCAGTTCACCTGTAGAAAATGACTGCTTTGGAAAGTGGATTATACCTCGCTGACGTTCCCCCTGTCTCCAAACCCTGCCTTCCAAAGTATCTTTCTCATATCCAGAGGTGGGATCCATCAGGTTCTCACAGGTTCCTGAGAGTAGGTTACTAATTATTTCTGTGTGCCGAGAGGGGTTACTAATTGGTGATTTTGCCACGTGATTTTGGCCTTAGTTACGCCCCTCCTCTCAGCAGCAACGCGCAGAACTTGAAACAGTCTAGCAGGAAGTGCACCGGCGTGCGTGGCAGCCTGCGCCTGCGTGCATTCGTTTCCCGCCCAAGGACCGGCGCAGCGGATGTGTCCTTGCCACAGCCCCGCCCAGGAATGCCCCGCCCCTGGAATGCCATACCCCCATCGTGCCCCGCCCAGCCCCATTGGCGCTACGCCACAGTTTGAATCCCACCACCATGGGAACCTGTTACTAAAATTTTTGGATCCCACCACTGCTCATATCTCCAGAAATTTCCCAACCCAGAACTGGGAACCTTAACCGGGTGTGACACTCACTCTTGCCCACTGGCCCACTGAGGGTGGGCGGTTCAATGTTTTTTTTTAAGTAGATCATGTACCATTTCTGACAAATACCCAGAAGTGATGTATCACCAGTCGGCACGACGCTCTAGGATTTGAACCAAACGTCAGGGTTTTACCATAGAGTTTTGTCCAAATCCTAGAGTGTCATGCTGTCAAAGTGACTTCTTTTCTGGGTATTCGCAGGGTGTTTCCCCCCTATCTTGCTGACAGTTTTAATTAGATTAGAAATAATTCTCACCCCCCTGTTCCTCTGTGCATTTGTGGGGGCCAGTCATACCACTAAGTCCTGGGTATCCAGTTTCTGTGCCTGAGTCCAGCCTTGTTCAGGCAGATGTAATTAACAACTCCAGTTTGTGAAATTCTTGGAGATTTGGAAGTAGTACCTGAGGAGACAGCAATCTGGGGAGGGATTTCACCTAGAACAGGGGTCTGCAACCTGCGGCTCTCCAGATGTTCATGGACTACAATTTGGGGTGGGGGGGGGGGGGGGTGGGGGGGGGGGGGGGTGGGGGGGGGGGGGGGTGGGGGGGGGGGGGGGTGGGGGGGGGGGGGGGTGGGGGGGGGGGGGGGTGGGGGGGGGGGGGGGTGGGGGGGGGGGGGGGTGGGGGGGGGGGGGGGTGGGGGGGGGGGGGGGTGGGGGGGGGGGGGGGTGGGGGGGGGGGGGGGTGGGGGGGGGGGGGGGTGGGGGGGGGGGGGGGTGGGGGGGGGGGGGGGTGGGGGGGGGGGGGGGTGGGGGGGGGGGGGGGTGGGGGGGGGGGGGGGTGGGGGGGGGGGGGGGTGGGGGGGGGGGGGGGTGGGGGGGGGGGGGGGTGGGGGGGGGGGGGGGTGGGGGGGGGGGGGGGTGGGGGGGGGGGGGGGTGGGGGGGGGGGGGGGTGGGGGGGGGGGGGGGTGGGGGGGGGGGGGGGTGGGGGGGGGGGGGGGTGGGGGGGGGGGGGGGTGGGGGGGGGGGGGGGTGGGGGGGGGGGGGGGTGGGGGGGGGGGGGGGTGGGGGGGGGGGGGGGTGGGGGGGGGGGGGGGTGGGGGGGGGGGGGGGTGGGGGGGGGGGGGGGTGGGGGGGGGGGGGGGTGGGGGGGGGGGGGGGTGGGGGGGGGGGGGGGTGGGGGGGGGGGGGGGTGGGGGGGGGGGGGGGTGGGGGGGGGGGGGGGTGGGGGGGGGGGGGGGTGGGGGGGGGGGGGGGTGGGGGGGGGGGGGGGTGGGGGGGGGGGGGGGTGGGGGGGGGGGGGGGTGGGGGGGGGGGGGGGTGGGGGGGGGGGGGGGTGGGGGGGGGGGGGGGTGGGGGGGGGGGGGGGTGGGGGGGGGGGGGGGTGGGGGGGGGGGGGGGTGGGGGGGGGGGGGGGTGGGGGGGGGGGGGGGTGGGGGGGGGGGGGGGTGGGGGGGGGGGGGGGTGGGGGGGGGGGGGGGTGGGGGGGGGGGGGGGTGGGGGGGGGGGGGGGTGGGGGGGGGGGGGGGTGGGGGGGGGGGGGGGTGGGGGGGGGGGGGGGTGGGGGGGGGGGGGGGTGGGGGGGGGGGGGGGTGGGGGGGGGGGGGGGTGGGGGGGGGGGGGGGTGGGGGGGGGGGGGGGTGGGGGGGGGGGGGGGTGGGGGGGGGGGGGGGTGGGGGGGGGGGGGGGTGGGGGGGGGGGGGGGTGGGGGGGGGGGGGGGTGGGGGGGGGGGGGGGTGGGGGGGGGGGGGGGTGGGGGGGGGGGGGGGTGGGGGGGGGGGGGGGTGGGGGGGGGGGGGGGTGGGGGGGGGGGGGGGTGGGGGGGGGGGGGGGTGGGGGGGGGGGGGGGTGGGGGGGGGGGGGGGTGGGGGGGGGGGGGGGTGGGGGGGGGGGGGGGTGGGGGGGGGGGGGGGTGGGGGGGGGGGGGGGTGGGGGGGGGGGGGGGTGGGGGGGGGGGGGGGTGGGGGGGGGGGGGGGTGGGGGGGGGGGGGGGTGGGGGGGGGGGGGGGTGGGGGGGGGGGGGGGTGGGGGGGGGGGGGGGTGGGGGGGGGGGGGGGTGGGGGGGGGGGGGGGTGGGGGGGGGGGGGGGTGGGGGGGGGGGGGGGTGGGGGGGGGGGGGGGTGGGGGGGGGGGGGGGTGGGGGGGGGGGGGGGTGGGGGGGGGGGGGGGTGGGGGGGGGGGGGGGTGGGGGGGGGGGGGGGTGGGGGGGGGGGGGGGTGGGGGGGGGGGGGGGTGGGGGGGGGGGGGGGTGGGGGGGGGGGGGGGTGGGGGGGGGGGGGGGTGGGGGGGGGGGGGGGTGGGGGGGGGGGGGGGTGGGGGGGGGGGGGGGTGGGGGGGGGGGGGGGTGGGGGGGGGGGGGGGTGGGGGGGGGGGGGGGTGGGGGGGGGGGGGGGTGGGGGGGGGGGGGGGTGGGGGGGGGGGGGGGTGGGGGGGGGGGGGGGTGGGGGGGGGGGGGGGTGGGGGGGGGGGGGGGTGGGGGGGGGGGGGGGTGGGGGGGGGGGGGGGTGGGGGGGGGGGGGGGTGGGGGGGGGGGGGGGTGGGGGGGGGGGGGGGTGGGGGGGGGGGGGGGTGGGGGGGGGGGGGGGTGGGGGGGGGGGGGGGTGGGGGGGGGGGGGGGTGGGGGGGGGGGGGGGTGGGGGGGGGGGGGGGTGGGGGGGGGGGGGGGTGGGGGGGGGGGGGGGTGGGGGGGGGGGGGGGTGGGGGGGGGGGGGGGTGGGGGGGGGGGGGGGTGGGGGGGGGGGGGGGTGGGGGGGGGGGGGGGTGGGGGGGGGGGGGGGTGGGGGGGGGGGGGGGTGGGGGGGGGGGGGGGTGGGGGGGGGGGGGGGTGGGGGGGGGGGGGGGTGGGGGGGGGGGGGGGTGGGGGGGGGGGGGGGTGGGGGGGGGGGGGGGTGGGGGGGGGGGGGGGTGGGGGGGGGGGGGGGTGGGGGGGGGGGGGGGTGGGGGGGGGGGGGGGTGGGGGGGGGGGGGGGTGGGGGGGGGGGGGGGTGGGGGGGGGGGGGGGTGGGGGGGGGGGGGGGTGGGGGGGGGGGGGGGTGGGGGGGGGGGGGGGTGGGGGGGGGGGGGGGTGGGGGGGGGGGGGGGTGGGGGGGGGGGGGGGTGGGGGGGGGGGGGGGTGGGGGGGGGGGGGGGTGGGGGGGGGGGGGGGTGGGGGGGGGGGGGGGTGGGGGGGGGGGGGGGTGGGGGGGGGGGGGGGTGGGGGGGGGGGGGGGTGGGGGGGGGGGGGGGTGGGGGGGGGGGGGGGTGGGGGGGGGGGGGGGTGGGGGGGGGGGGGGGTGGGGGGGGGGGGGGGTGGGGGGGGGGGGGGGTGGGGGGGGGGGGGGGTGGGGGGGGGGGGGGGTGGGGGGGGGGGGGGGTGGGGGGGGGGGGGGGTGGGGGGGGGGGGGGGTGGGGGGGGGGGGGGGTGGGGGGGGGGGGGGGTGGGGGGGGGGGGGGGTGGGGGGGGGGGGGGGTGGGGGGGGGGGGGGGTGGGGGGGGGGGGGGGTGGGGGGGGGGGGGGGTGGGGGGGGGGGGGGGTGGGGGGGGGGGGGGGTGGGGGGGGGGGGGGGTGGGGGGGGGGGGGGGTGGGGGGGGGGGGGGGTGGGGGGGGGGGGGGGTGGGGGGGGGGGGGGGTGGGGGGGGGGGGGGGTGGGGGGGGGGGGGGGTGGGGGGGGGGGGGGGTGGGGGGGGGGGGGGGTGGGGGGGGGGGGGGGTGGGGGGGGGGGGGGGTGGGGGGGGGGGGGGGTGGGGGGGGGGGGGGGTGGGGGGGGGGGGGGGTGGGGGGGGGGGGGGGTGGGGGGGGGGGGGGGTGGGGGGGGGGGGGGGTGGGGGGGGGGGGGGGTGGGGGGGGGGGGGGGTGGGGGGGGGGGGGGGTGGGGGGGGGGGGGGGTGGGGGGGGGGGGGGGTGGGGGGGGGGGGGGGTGGGGGGGGGGGGGGGTGGGGGGGGGGGGGGGTGGGGGGGGGGGGGGGTGGGGGGGGGGGGGGGTGGGGGGGGGGGGGGGTGGGGGGGGGGGGGGGTGGGGGGGGGGGGGGGTGGGGGGGGGGGGGGGTGGGGGGGGGGGGGGGTGGGGGGGGGGGGGGGTGGGGGGGGGGGGGGGTGGGGGGGGGGGGGGGTGGGGGGGGGGGGGGGTGGGGGGGGGGGGGGGTGGGGGGGGGGGGGGGTGGGGGGGGGGGGGGGTGGGGGGGGGGGGGGGTGGGGGGGGGGGGGGGTGGGGGGGGGGGGGGGTGGGGGGGGGGGGGGGTGGGGGGGGGGGGGGGTGGGGGGGGGGGGGGGTGGGGGGGGGGGGGGGTGGGGGGGGGGGGGGGTGGGGGGGGGGGGGGGTGGGGGGGGGGGGGGGTGGGGGGGGGGGGGGGTGGGGGGGGGGGGGGGTGGGGGGGGGGGGGGGTGGGGGGGGGGGGGGGTGGGGGGGGGGGGGGGTGGGGGGGGGGGGGGGTGGGGGGGGGGGGGGGTGGGGGGGGGGGGGGGTGGGGGGGGGGGGGGGTGGGGGGGGGGGGGGGTGGGGGGGGGGGGGGGTGGGGGGGGGGGGGGGTGGGGGGGGGGGGGGGTGGGGGGGGGGGGGGGTGGGGGGGGGGGGGGGTGGGGGGGGGGGGGGGTGGGGGGGGGGGGGGGTGGGGGGGGGGGGGGGTGGGGGGGGGGGGGGGTGGGGGGGGGGGGGGGTGGGGGGGGGGGGGGGTGGGGGGGGGGGGGGGTGGGGGGGGGGGGGGGTGGGGGGGGGGGGGGGTGGGGGGGGGGGGGGGTGGGGGGGGGGGGGGGTGGGGGGGGGGGGGGGTGGGGGGGGGGGGGGGTGGGGGGGGGGGGGGGTGGGGGGGGGGGGGGGTGGGGGGGGGGGGGGGTGGGGGGGGGGGGGGGTGGGGGGGGGGGGGGGTGGGGGGGGGGGGGGGTGGGGGGGGGGGGGGGTGGGGGGGGGGGGGGGTGGGGGGGGGGGGGGGTGGGGGGGGGGGGGGGTGGGGGGGGGGGGGGGTGGGGGGGGGGGGGGGTGGGGGGGGGGGGGGGTGGGGGGGGGGGGGGGTGGGGGGGGGGGGGGGTGGGGGGGGGGGGGGGTGGGGGGGGGGGGGGGTGGGGGGGGGGGGGGGTGGGGGGGGGGGGGGGTGGGGGGGGGGGGGGGTGGGGGGGGGGGGGGGTGGGGGGGGGGGGGGGTGGGGGGGGGGGGGGGTGGGGGGGGGGGGGGGTGGGGGGGGGGGGGGGTGGGGGGGGGGGGGGGTGGGGGGGGGGGGGGGTGGGGGGGGGGGGGGGTGGGGGGGGGGGGGGGTGGGGGGGGGGGGGGGTGGGGGGGGGGGGGGGTGGGGGGGGGGGGGGGTGGGGGGGGGGGGGGGTGGGGGGGGGGGGGGGTGGGGGGGGGGGGGGGTGGGGGGGGGGGGGGGTGGGGGGGGGGGGGGGTGGGGGGGGGGGGGGGTGGGGGGGGGGGGGGGTGGGGGGGGGGGGGGGTGGGGGGGGGGGGGGGTGGGGGGGGGGGGGGGTGGGGGGGGGGGGGGGTGGGGGGGGGGGGGGGTGGGGGGGGGGGGGGGTGGGGGGGGGGGGGGGTGGGGGGGGGGGGGGGTGGGGGGGGGGGGGGGTGGGGGGGGGGGGGGGTGGGGGGGGGGGGGGGTGGGGGGGGGGGGGGGTGGGGGGGGGGGGGGGTGGGGGGGGGGGGGGGTGGGGGGGGGGGGGGGTGGGGGGGGGGGGGGGTGGGGGGGGGGGGGGGTGGGGGGGGGGGGGGGTGGGGGGGGGGGGGGGTGGGGGGGGGGGGGGGTGGGGGGGGGGGGGGGTGGGGGGGGGGGGGGGTGGGGGGGGGGGGGGGTGGGGGGGGGGGGGGGTGGGGGGGGGGGGGGGTGGGGGGGGGGGGGGGTGGGGGGGGGGGGGGGTGGGGGGGGGGGGGGGTGGGGGGGGGGGGGGGTGGGGGGGGGGGGGGGTGGGGGGGGGGGGGGGTGGGGGGGGGGGGGGGTGGGGGGGGGGGGGGGTGGGGGGGGGGGGGGGTGGGGGGGGGGGGGGGTGGGGGGGGGGGGGGGTGGGGGGGGGGGGGGGTGGGGGGGGGGGGGGGTGGGGGGGGGGGGGGGTGGGGGGGGGGGGGGGTGGGGGGGGGGGGGGGTGGGGGGGGGGGGGGGTGGGGGGGGGGGGGGGTGGGGGGGGGGGGGGGTGGGGGGGGGGGGGGGTGGGGGGGGGGGGGGGTGGGGGGGGGGGGGGGTGGGGGGGGGGGGGGGTGGGGGGGGGGGGGGGTGGGGGGGGGGGGGGGTGGGGGGGGGGGGGGGTGGGGGGGGGGGGGGGTGGGGGGGGGGGGGGGTGGGGGGGGGGGGGGGTGGGGGGGGGGGGGGGTGGGGGGGGGGGGGGGTGGGGGGGGGGGGGGGTGGGGGGGGGGGGGGGTGGGGGGGGGGGGGGGTGGGGGGGGGGGGGGGTGGGGGGGGGGGGGGGTGGGGGGGGGGGGGGGTGGGGGGGGGGGGGGGTGGGGGGGGGGGGGGGTGGGGGGGGGGGGGGGTGGGGGGGGGGGGGGGTGGGGGGGGGGGGGGGTGGGGGGGGGGGGGGGTGGGGGGGGGGGGGGGTGGGGGGGGGGGGGGGTGGGGGGGGGGGGGGGTGGGGGGGGGGGGGGGTGGGGGGGGGGGGGGGTGGGGGGGGGGGGGGGTGGGGGGGGGGGGGGGTGGGGGGGGGGGGGGGTGGGGGGGGGGGGGGGTGGGGGGGGGGGGGGGTGGGGGGGGGGGGGGGTGGGGGGGGGGGGGGGTGGGGGGGGGGGGGGGTGGGGGGGGGGGGGGGTGGGGGGGGGGGGGGGTGGGGGGGGGGGGGGGTGGGGGGGGGGGGGGGTGGGGGGGGGGGGGGGTGGGGGGGGGGGGGGGTGGGGGGGGGGGGGGGTGGGGGGGGGGGGGGGTGGGGGGGGGGGGGGGTGGGGGGGGGGGGGGGTGGGGGGGGGGGGGGGTGGGGGGGGGGGGGGGTGGGGGGGGGGGGGGGTGGGGGGGGGGGGGGGTGGGGGGGGGGGGGGGTGGGGGGGGGGGGGGGTGGGGGGGGGGGGGGGTGGGGGGGGGGGGGGGTGGGGGGGGGGGGGGGTGGGGGGGGGGGGGGGTGGGGGGGGGGGGGGGTGGGGGGGGGGGGGGGTGGGGGGGGGGGGGGGTGGGGGGGGGGGGGGGTGGGGGGGGGGGGGGGTGGGGGGGGGGGGGGGTGGGGGGGGGGGGGGGTGGGGGGGGGGGGGGGTGGGGGGGGGGGGGGGTGGGGGGGGGGGGGGGTGGGGGGGGGGGGGGGTGGGGGGGGGGGGGGGTGGGGGGGGGGGGGGGTGGGGGGGGGGGGGGGTGGGGGGGGGGGGGGGTGGGGGGGGGGGGGGGTGGGGGGGGGGGGGGGTGGGGGGGGGGGGGGGTGGGGGGGGGGGGGGGTGGGGGGGGGGGGGGGTGGGGGGGGGGGGGGGTGGGGGGGGGGGGGGGTGGGGGGGGGGGGGGGTGGGGGGGGGGGGGGGTGGGGGGGGGGGGGGGTGGGGGGGGGGGGGGGTGGGGGGGGGGGGGGGTGGGGGGGGGGGGGGGTGGGGGGGGGGGGGGGTGGGGGGGGGGGGGGGTGGGGGGGGGGGGGGGTGGGGGGGGGGGGGGGTGGGGGGGGGGGGGGGTGGGGGGGGGGGGGGGTGGGGGGGGGGGGGGGTGGGGGGGGGGGGGGGTGGGGGGGGGGGGGGGTGGGGGGGGGGGGGGGTGGGGGGGGGGGGGGGTGGGGGGGGGGGGGGGTGGGGGGGGGGGGGGGTGGGGGGGGGGGGGGGTGGGGGGGGGGGGGGGTGGGGGGGGGGGGGGGTGGGGGGGGGGGGGGGTGGGGGGGGGGGGGGGTGGGGGGGGGGGGGGGTGGGGGGGGGGGGGGGTGGGGGGGGGGGGGGGTGGGGGGGGGGGGGGGTGGGGGGGGGGGGGGGTGGGGGGGGGGGGGGGTGGGGGGGGGGGGGGGTGGGGGGGGGGGGGGGTGGGGGGGGGGGGGGGTGGGGGGGGGGGGGGGTGGGGGGGGGGGGGGGTGGGGGGGGGGGGGGGTGGGGGGGGGGGGGGGTGGGGGGGGGGGGGGGTGGGGGGGGGGGGGGGTGGGGGGGGGGGGGGGTGGGGGGGGGGGGGGGTGGGGGGGGGGGGGGGTGGGGGGGGGGGGGGGTGGGGGGGGGGGGGGGTGGGGGGGGGGGGGGGTGGGGGGGGGGGGGGGTGGGGGGGGGGGGGGGTGGGGGGGGGGGGGGGTGGGGGGGGGGGGGGGTGGGGGGGGGGGGGGGTGGGGGGGGGGGGGGGTGGGGGGGGGGGGGGGTGGGGGGGGGGGGGGGTGGGGGGGGGGGGGGGTGGGGGGGGGGGGGGGTGGGGGGGGGGGGGGGTGGGGGGGGGGGGGGGTGGGGGGGGGGGGGGGTGGGGGGGGGGGGGGGTGGGGGGGGGGGGGGGTGGGGGGGGGGGGGGGTGGGGGGGGGGGGGGGTGGGGGGGGGGGGGGGTGGGGGGGGGGGGGGGTGGGGGGGGGGGGGGGTGGGGGGGGGGGGGGGTGGGGGGGGGGGGGGGTGGGGGGGGGGGGGGGTGGGGGGGGGGGGGGGTGGGGGGGGGGGGGGGTGGGGGGGGGGGGGGGTGGGGGGGGGGGGGGGTGGGGGGGGGGGGGGGTGGGGGGGGGGGGGGGTGGGGGGGGGGGGGGGTGGGGGGGGGGGGGGGTGGGGGGGGGGGGGGGTGGGGGGGGGGGGGGGTGGGGGGGGGGGGGGGTGGGGGGGGGGGGGGGTGGGGGGGGGGGGGGGTGGGGGGGGGGGGGGGTGGGGGGGGGGGGGGGTGGGGGGGGGGGGGGGTGGGGGGGGGGGGGGGTGGGGGGGGGGGGGGGTGGGGGGGGGGGGGGGTGGGGGGGGGGGGGGGTGGGGGGGGGGGGGGGTGGGGGGGGGGGGGGGTGGGGGGGGGGGGGGGTGGGGGGGGGGGGGGGTGGGGGGGGGGGGGGGTGGGGGGGGGGGGGGGTGGGGGGGGGGGGGGGTGGGGGGGGGGGGGGGTGGGGGGGGGGGGGGGTGGGGGGGGGGGGGGGTGGGGGGGGGGGGGGGTGGGGGGGGGGGGGGGTGGGGGGGGGGGGGGGTGGGGGGGGGGGGGGGTGGGGGGGGGGGGGGGTGGGGGGGGGGGGGGGTGGGGGGGGGGGGGGGTGGGGGGGGGGGGGGGTGGGGGGGGGGGGGGGTGGGGGGGGGGGGGGGTGGGGGGGGGGGGGGGTGGGGGGGGGGGGGGGTGGGGGGGGGGGGGGGTGGGGGGGGGGGGGGGTGGGGGGGGGGGGGGGTGGGGGGGGGGGGGGGTGGGGGGGGGGGGGGGTGGGGGGGGGGGGGGGTGGGGGGGGGGGGGGGTGGGGGGGGGGGGGGGTGGGGGGGGGGGGGGGTGGGGGGGGGGGGGGGTGGGGGGGGGGGGGGGTGGGGGGGGGGGGGGGTGGGGGGGGGGGGGGGTGGGGGGGGGGGGGGGTGGGGGGGGGGGGGGGTGGGGGGGGGGGGGGGTGGGGGGGGGGGGGGGTGGGGGGGGGGGGGGGTGGGGGGGGGGGGGGGTGGGGGGGGGGGGGGGTGGGGGGGGGGGGGGGTGGGGGGGGGGGGGGGTGGGGGGGGGGGGGGGTGGGGGGGGGGGGGGGTGGGGGGGGGGGGGGGTGGGGGGGGGGGGGGGTGGGGGGGGGGGGGGGTGGGGGGGGGGGGGGGTGGGGGGGGGGGGGGGTGGGGGGGGGGGGGGGTGGGGGGGGGGGGGGGTGGGGGGGGGGGGGGGTGGGGGGGGGGGGGGGTGGGGGGGGGGGGGGGTGGGGGGGGGGGGGGGTGGGGGGGGGGGGGGGTGGGGGGGGGGGGGGGTGGGGGGGGGGGGGGGTGGGGGGGGGGGGGGGTGGGGGGGGGGGGGGGTGGGGGGGGGGGGGGGTGGGGGGGGGGGGGGGTGGGGGGGGGGGGGGGTGGGGGGGGGGGGGGGTGGGGGGGGGGGGGGGTGGGGGGGGGGGGGGGTGGGGGGGGGGGGGGGTGGGGGGGGGGGGGGGTGGGGGGGGGGGGGGGTGGGGGGGGGGGGGGGTGGGGGGGGGGGGGGGTGGGGGGGGGGGGGGGTGGGGGGGGGGGGGGGTGGGGGGGGGGGGGGGTGGGGGGGGGGGGGGGTGGGGGGGGGGGGGGGTGGGGGGGGGGGGGGGTGGGGGGGGGGGGGGGTGGGGGGGGGGGGGGGTGGGGGGGGGGGGGGGTGGGGGGGGGGGGGGGTGGGGGGGGGGGGGGGTGGGGGGGGGGGGGGGTGGGGGGGGGGGGGGGTGGGGGGGGGGGGGGGTGGGGGGGGGGGGGGGTGGGGGGGGGGGGGGGTGGGGGGGGGGGGGGGTGGGGGGGGGGGGGGGTGGGGGGGGGGGGGGGTGGGGGGGGGGGGGGGTGGGGGGGGGGGGGGGTGGGGGGGGGGGGGGGTGGGGGGGGGGGGGGGTGGGGGGGGGGGGGGGTGGGGGGGGGGGGGGGTGGGGGGGGGGGGGGGTGGGGGGGGGGGGGGGTGGGGGGGGGGGGGGGTGGGGGGGGGGGGGGGTGGGGGGGGGGGGGGGTGGGGGGGGGGGGGGGTGGGGGGGGGGGGGGGTGGGGGGGGGGGGGGGTGGGGGGGGGGGGGGGTGGGGGGGGGGGGGGGTGGGGGGGGGGGGGGGTGGGGGGGGGGGGGGGTGGGGGGGGGGGGGGGTGGGGGGGGGGGGGGGTGGGGGGGGGGGGGGGTGGGGGGGGGGGGGGGTGGGGGGGGGGGGGGGTGGGGGGGGGGGGGGGTGGGGGGGGGGGGGGGTGGGGGGGGGGGGGGGTGGGGGGGGGGGGGGGTGGGGGGGGGGGGGGGTGGGGGGGGGGGGGGGTGGGGGGGGGGGGGGGTGGGGGGGGGGGGGGGTGGGGGGGGGGGGGGGTGGGGGGGGGGGGGGGTGGGGGGGGGGGGGGGTGGGGGGGGGGGGGGGTGGGGGGGGGGGGGGGTGGGGGGGGGGGGGGGTGGGGGGGGGGGGGGGTGGGGGGGGGGGGGGGTGGGGGGGGGGGGGGGTGGGGGGGGGGGGGGGTGGGGGGGGGGGGGGGTGGGGGGGGGGGGGGGTGGGGGGGGGGGGGGGTGGGGGGGGGGGGGGGTGGGGGGGGGGGGGGGTGGGGGGGGGGGGGGGTGGGGGGGGGGGGGGGTGGGGGGGGGGGGGGGTGGGGGGGGGGGGGGGTGGGGGGGGGGGGGGGTGGGGGGGGGGGGGGGTGGGGGGGGGGGGGGGTGGGGGGGGGGGGGGGTGGGGGGGGGGGGGGGTGGGGGGGGGGGGGGGTGGGGGGGGGGGGGGGTGGGGGGGGGGGGGGGTGGGGGGGGGGGGGGGTGGGGGGGGGGGGGGGTGGGGGGGGGGGGGGGTGGGGGGGGGGGGGGGTGGGGGGGGGGGGGGGTGGGGGGGGGGGGGGGTGGGGGGGGGGGGGGGTGGGGGGGGGGGGGGGTGGGGGGGGGGGGGGGTGGGGGGGGGGGGGGGTGGGGGGGGGGGGGGGTGGGGGGGGGGGGGGGTGGGGGGGGGGGGGGGTGGGGGGGGGGGGGGGTGGGGGGGGGGGGGGGTGGGGGGGGGGGGGGGTGGGGGGGGGGGGGGGTGGGGGGGGGGGGGGGTGGGGGGGGGGGGGGGTGGGGGGGGGGGGGGGTGGGGGGGGGGGGGGGTGGGGGGGGGGGGGGGTGGGGGGGGGGGGGGGTGGGGGGGGGGGGGGGTGGGGGGGGGGGGGGGTGGGGGGGGGGGGGGGTGGGGGGGGGGGGGGGTGGGGGGGGGGGGGGGTGGGGGGGGGGGGGGGTGGGGGGGGGGGGGGGTGGGGGGGGGGGGGGGTGGGGGGGGGGGGGGGTGGGGGGGGGGGGGGGTGGGGGGGGGGGGGGGTGGGGGGGGGGGGGGGTGGGGGGGGGGGGGGGTGGGGGGGGGGGGGGGTGGGGGGGGGGGGGGGTGGGGGGGGGGGGGGGTGGGGGGGGGGGGGGGTGGGGGGGGGGGGGGGTGGGGGGGGGGGGGGGTGGGGGGGGGGGGGGGTGGGGGGGGGGGGGGGTGGGGGGGGGGGGGGGTGGGGGGGGGGGGGGGTGGGGGGGGGGGGGGGTGGGGGGGGGGGGGGGTGGGGGGGGGGGGGGGTGGGGGGGGGGGGGGGTGGGGGGGGGGGGGGGTGGGGGGGGGGGGGGGTGGGGGGGGGGGGGGGTGGGGGGGGGGGGGGGTGGGGGGGGGGGGGGGTGGGGGGGGGGGGGGGTGGGGGGGGGGGGGGGTGGGGGGGGGGGGGGGTGGGGGGGGGGGGGGGTGGGGGGGGGGGGGGGTGGGGGGGGGGGGGGGTGGGGGGGGGGGGGGGTGGGGGGGGGGGGGGGTGGGGGGGGGGGGGGGTGGGGGGGGGGGGGGGTGGGGGGGGGGGGGGGTGGGGGGGGGGGGGGGTGGGGGGGGGGGGGGGTGGGGGGGGGGGGGGGTGGGGGGGGGGGGGGGTGGGGGGGGGGGGGGGTGGGGGGGGGGGGGGGTGGGGGGGGGGGGGGGTGGGGGGGGGGGGGGGTGGGGGGGGGGGGGGGTGGGGGGGGGGGGGGGTGGGGGGGGGGGGGGGTGGGGGGGGGGGGGGGTGGGGGGGGGGGGGGGTGGGGGGGGGGGGGGGTGGGGGG
The DNA here is from genome assembly GCF_021028975.2 of Sphaerodactylus townsendi. NCBI lineage: Eukaryota > Metazoa > Chordata > Lepidosauria > Squamata > Sphaerodactylidae > Sphaerodactylus > Sphaerodactylus townsendi. The sequence continues at coordinate 107,407,924 of NC_059432.1, forward strand.
GGGGGGGGGTGGGGGGGGGGGGGGGTGGGGGGGGGGGGGGGTGGGGGGGGGGGGGGGTGGGGGGGGGGGGGGGTGGGGGGGGGGGGGGGTGGGGGGGGGGGGGGGTGGGGGGGGGGGGGGGTGGGGGGGGGGGGGGGTGGGGGGGGGGGGGGGTGGGGGGGGGGGGGGGTGGGGGGGGGGGGGGGTGGGGGGGGGGGGGGGTGGGGGGGGGGGGGGGTGGGGGGGGGGGGGGGTGGGGGGGGGGGGGGGTGGGGGGGGGGGGGGGTGGGGGGGGGGGGGGGTGGGGGGGGGGGGGGGTGGGGGGGGGGGGGGGTGGGGGGGGGGGGGGGTGGGGGGGGGGGGGGGTGGGGGGGGGGGGGGGTGGGGGGGGGGGGGGGTGGGGGGGGGGGGGGGTGGGGGGGGGGGGGGGTGGGGGGGGGGGGGGGTGGGGGGGGGGGGGGGTGGGGGGGGGGGGGGGTGGGGGGGGGGGGGGGTGGGGGGGGGGGGGGGTGGGGGGGGGGGGGGGTGGGGGGGGGGGGGGGTGGGGGGGGGGGGGGGTGGGGGGGGGGGGGGGTGGGGGGGGGGGGGGGTGGGGGGGGGGGGGGGTGGGGGGGGGGGGGGGTGGGGGGGGGGGGGGGTGGGGGGGGGGGGGGGTGGGGGGGGGGGGGGGTGGGGGGGGGGGGGGGTGGGGGGGGGGGGGGGTGGGGGGGGGGGGGGGTGGGGGGGGGGGGGGGTGGGGGGGGGGGGGGGTGGGGGGGGGGGGGGGTGGGGGGGGGGGGGGGTGGGGGGGGGGGGGGGTGGGGGGGGGGGGGGGTGGGGGGGGGGGGGGGTGGGGGGGGGGGGGGGTGGGGGGGGGGGGGGGTGGGGGGGGGGGGGGGTGGGGGGGGGGGGGGGTGGGGGGGGGGGGGGGTGGGGGGGGGGGGGGGTGGGGGGGGGGGGGGGTGGGGGGGGGGGGGGGTGGGGGGGGGGGGGGGTGGGGGGGGGGGGGGGTGGGGGGGGGGGGGGGTGGGGGGGGGGGGGGGTGGGGGGGGGGGGGGGTGGGGGGGGGGGGGGGTGGGGGGGGGGGGGGGTGGGGGGGGGGGGGGGTGGGGGGGGGGGGGGGTGGGGGGGGGGGGGGGTGGGGGGGGGGGGGGGTGGGGGGGGGGGGGGGTGGGGGGGGGGGGGGGTGGGGGGGGGGGGGGGTGGGGGGGGGGGGGGGTGGGGGGGGGGGGGGGTGGGGGGGGGGGGGGGTGGGGGGGGGGGGGGGTGGGGGGGGGGGGGGGTGGGGGGGGGGGGGGGTGGGGGGGGGGGGGGGTGGGGGGGGGGGGGGGTGGGGGGGGGGGGGGGTGGGGGGGGGGGGGGGTGGGGGGGGGGGGGGGTGGGGGGGGGGGGGGGTGGGGGGGGGGGGGGGTGGGGGGGGGGGGGGGTGGGGGGGGGGGGGGGTGGGGGGGGGGGGGGGTGGGGGGGGGGGGGGGTGGGGGGGGGGGGGGGTGGGGGGGGGGGGGGGTGGGGGGGGGGGGGGGTGGGGGGGGGGGGGGGTGGGGGGGGGGGGGGGTGGGGGGGGGGGGGGGTGGGGGGGGGGGGGGGTGGGGGGGGGGGGGGGTGGGGGGGGGGGGGGGTGGGGGGGGGGGGGGGTGGGGGGGGGGGGGGGTGGGGGGGGGGGGGGGTGGGGGGGGGGGGGGGTGGGGGGGGGGGGGGGTGGGGGGGGGGGGGGGTGGGGGGGGGGGGGGGTGGGGGGGGGGGGGGGTGGGGGGGGGGGGGGGTGGGGGGGGGGGGGGGTGGGGGGGGGGGGGGGTGGGGGGGGGGGGGGGTGGGGGGGGGGGGGGGTGGGGGGGGGGGGGGGTGGGGGGGGGGGGGGGTGGGGGGGGGGGGGGGTGGGGGGGGGGGGGGGTGGGGGGGGGGGGGGGTGGGGGGGGGGGGGGGTGGGGGGGGGGGGGGGTGGGGGGGGGGGGGGGTGGGGGGGGGGGGGGGTGGGGGGGGGGGGGGGTGGGGGGGGGGGGGGGTGGGGGGGGGGGGGGGTGGGGGGGGGGGGGGGTGGGGGGGGGGGGGGGTGGGGGGGGGGGGGGGTGGGGGGGGGGGGGGGTGGGGGGGGGGGGGGGTGGGGGGGGGGGGGGGTGGGGGGGGGGGGGGGTGGGGGGGGGGGGGGGTGGGGGGGGGGGGGGGTGGGGGGGGGGGGGGGTGGGGGGGGGGGGGGGTGGGGGGGGGGGGGGGTGGGGGGGGGGGGGGGTGGGGGGGGGGGGGGGTGGGGGGGGGGGGGGGTGGGGGGGGGGGGGGGTGGGGGGGGGGGGGGGTGGGGGGGGGGGGGGGTGGGGGGGGGGGGGGGTGGGGGGGGGGGGGGGTGGGGGGGGGGGGGGGTGGGGGGGGGGGGGGGTGGGGGGGGGGGGGGGTGGGGGGGGGGGGGGGTGGGGGGGGGGGGGGGTGGGGGGGGGGGGGGGTGGGGGGGGGGGGGGGTGGGGGGGGGGGGGGGTGGGGGGGGGGGGGGGTGGGGGGGGGGGGGGGTGGGGGGGGGGGGGGGTGGGGGGGGGGGGGGGTGGGGGGGGGGGGGGGTGGGGGGGGGGGGGGGTGGGGGGGGGGGGGGGTGGGGGGGGGGGGGGGTGGGGGGGGGGGGGGGTGGGGGGGGGGGGGGGTGGGGGGGGGGGGGGGTGGGGGGGGGGGGGGGTGGGGGGGGGGGGGGGTGGGGGGGGGGGGGGGTGGGGGGGGGGGGGGGTGGGGGGGGGGGGGGGTGGGGGGGGGGGGGGGTGGGGGGGGGGGGGGGTGGGGGGGGGGGGGGGTGGGGGGGGGGGGGGGTGGGGGGGGGGGGGGGTGGGGGGGGGGGGGGGTGGGGGGGGGGGGGGGTGGGGGGGGGGGGGGGTGGGGGGGGGGGGGGGTGGGGGGGGGGGGGGGTGGGGGGGGGGGGGGGTGGGGGGGGGGGGGGGTGGGGGGGGGGGGGGGTGGGGGGGGGGGGGGGTGGGGGGGGGGGGGGGTGGGGGGGGGGGGGGGTGGGGGGGGGGGGGGGTGGGGGGGGGGGGGGGTGGGGGGGGGGGGGGGTGGGGGGGGGGGGGGGTGGGGGGGGGGGGGGGTGGGGGGGGGGGGGGGTGGGGGGGGGGGGGGGTGGGGGGGGGGGGGGGTGGGGGGGGGGGGGGGTGGGGGGGGGGGGGGGTGGGGGGGGGGGGGGGTGGGGGGGGGGGGGGGTGGGGGGGGGGGGGGGTGGGGGGGGGGGGGGGTGGGGGGGGGGGGGGGTGGGGGGGGGGGGGGGTGGGGGGGGGGGGGGGTGGGGGGGGGGGGGGGTGGGGGGGGGGGGGGGTGGGGGGGGGGGGGGGTGGGGGGGGGGGGGGGTGGGGGGGGGGGGGGGTGGGGGGGGGGGGGGGTGGGGGGGGGGGGGGGTGGGGGGGGGGGGGGGTGGGGGGGGGGGGGGGTGGGGGGGGGGGGGGGTGGGGGGGGGGGGGGGTGGGGGGGGGGGGGGGTGGGGGGGGGGGGGGGTGGGGGGGGGGGGGGGTGGGGGGGGGGGGGGGTGGGGGGGGGGGGGGGTGGGGGGGGGGGGGGGTGGGGGGGGGGGGGGGTGGGGGGGGGGGGGGGTGGGGGGGGGGGGGGGTGGGGGGGGGGGGGGGTGGGGGGGGGGGGGGGTGGGGGGGGGGGGGGGTGGGGGGGGGGGGGGGTGGGGGGGGGGGGGGGTGGGGGGGGGGGGGGGTGGGGGGGGGGGGGGGTGGGGGGGGGGGGGGGTGGGGGGGGGGGGGGGTGGGGGGGGGGGGGGGTGGGGGGGGGGGGGGGTGGGGGGGGGGGGGGGTGGGGGGGGGGGGGGGTGGGGGGGGGGGGGGGTGGGGGGGGGGGGGGGTGGGGGGGGGGGGGGGTGGGGGGGGGGGGGGGTGGGGGGGGGGGGGGGTGGGGGGGGGGGGGGGTGGGGGGGGGGGGGGGTGGGGGGGGGGGGGGGTGGGGGGGGGGGGGGGTGGGGGGGGGGGGGGGTGGGGGGGGGGGGGGGTGGGGGGGGGGGGGGGTGGGGGGGGGGGGGGGTGGGGGGGGGGGGGGGTGGGGGGGGGGGGGGGTGGGGGGGGGGGGGGGTGGGGGGGGGGGGGGGTGGGGGGGGGGGGGGGTGGGGGGGGGGGGGGGTGGGGGGGGGGGGGGGTGGGGGGGGGGGGGGGTGGGGGGGGGGGGGGGTGGGGGGGGGGGGGGGTGGGGGGGGGGGGGGGTGGGGGGGGGGGGGGGTGGGGGGGGGGGGGGGTGGGGGGGGGGGGGGGTGGGGGGGGGGGGGGGTGGGGGGGGGGGGGGGTGGGGGGGGGGGGGGGTGGGGGGGGGGGGGGGTGGGGGGGGGGGGGGGTGGGGGGGGGGGGGGGTGGGGGGGGGGGGGGGTGGGGGGGGGGGGGGGTGGGGGGGGGGGGGGGTGGGGGGGGGGGGGGGTGGGGGGGGGGGGGGGTGGGGGGGGGGGGGGGTGGGGGGGGGGGGGGGTGGGGGGGGGGGGGGGTGGGGGGGGGGGGGGGTGGGGGGGGGGGGGGGTGGGGGGGGGGGGGGGTGGGGGGGGGGGGGGGTGGGGGGGGGGGGGGGTGGGGGGGGGGGGGGGTGGGGGGGGGGGGGGGTGGGGGGGGGGGGGGGTGGGGGGGGGGGGGGGTGGGGGGGGGGGGGGGTGGGGGGGGGGGGGGGTGGGGGGGGGGGGGGGTGGGGGGGGGGGGGGGTGGGGGGGGGGGGGGGTGGGGGGGGGGGGGGGTGGGGGGGGGGGGGGGTGGGGGGGGGGGGGGGTGGGGGGGGGGGGGGGTGGGGGGGGGGGGGGGTGGGGGGGGGGGGGGGTGGGGGGGGGGGGGGGTGGGGGGGGGGGGGGGTGGGGGGGGGGGGGGGTGGGGGGGGGGGGGGGTGGGGGGGGGGGGGGGTGGGGGGGGGGGGGGGTGGGGGGGGGGGGGGGTGGGGGGGGGGGGGGGTGGGGGGGGGGGGGGGTGGGGGGGGGGGGGGGTGGGGGGGGGGGGGGGTGGGGGGGGGGGGGGGTGGGGGGGGGGGGGGGTGGGGGGGGGGGGGGGTGGGGGGGGGGGGGGGTGGGGGGGGGGGGGGGTGGGGGGGGGGGGGGGTGGGGGGGGGGGGGGGTGGGGGGGGGGGGGGGTGGGGGGGGGGGGGGGTGGGGGGGGGGGGGGGTGGGGGGGGGGGGGGGTGGGGGGGGGGGGGGGTGGGGGGGGGGGGGGGTGGGGGGGGGGGGGGGTGGGGGGGGGGGGGGGTGGGGGGGGGGGGGGGTGGGGGGGGGGGGGGGTGGGGGGGGGGGGGGGTGGGGGGGGGGGGGGGTGGGGGGGGGGGGGGGTGGGGGGGGGGGGGGGTGGGGGGGGGGGGGGGTGGGGGGGGGGGGGGGTGGGGGGGGGGGGGGGTGGGGGGGGGGGGGGGTGGGGGGGGGGGGGGGTGGGGGGGGGGGGGGGTGGGGGGGGGGGGGGGTGGGGGGGGGGGGGGGTGGGGGGGGGGGGGGGTGGGGGGGGGGGGGGGTGGGGGGGGGGGGGGGTGGGGGGGGGGGGGGGTGGGGGGGGGGGGGGGTGGGGGGGGGGGGGGGTGGGGGGGGGGGGGGGTGGGGGGGGGGGGGGGTGGGGGGGGGGGGGGGTGGGGGGGGGGGGGGGTGGGGGGGGGGGGGGGTGGGGGGGGGGGGGGGTGGGGGGGGGGGGGGGTGGGGGGGGGGGGGGGTGGGGGGGGGGGGGGGTGGGGGGGGGGGGGGGTGGGGGGGGGGGGGGGTGGGGGGGGGGGGGGGTGGGGGGGGGGGGGGGTGGGGGGGGGGGGGGGTGGGGGGGGGGGGGGGTGGGGGGGGGGGGGGGTGGGGGGGGGGGGGGGTGGGGGGGGGGGGGGGTGGGGGGGGGGGGGGGTGGGGGGGGGGGGGGGTGGGGGGGGGGGGGGGTGGGGGGGGGGGGGGGTGGGGGGGGGGGGGGGTGGGGGGGGGGGGGGGTGGGGGGGGGGGGGGGTGGGGGGGGGGGGGGGTGGGGGGGGGGGGGGGTGGGGGGGGGGGGGGGTGGGGGGGGGGGGGGGTGGGGGGGGGGGGGGGTGGGGGGGGGGGGGGGTGGGGGGGGGGGGGGGTGGGGGGGGGGGGGGGTGGGGGGGGGGGGGGGTGGGGGGGGGGGGGGGTGGGGGGGGGGGGGGGTGGGGGGGGGGGGGGGTGGGGGGGGGGGGGGGTGGGGGGGGGGGGGGGTGGGGGGGGGGGGGGGTGGGGGGGGGGGGGGGTGGGGGGGGGGGGGGGTGGGGGGGGGGGGGGGTGGGGGGGGGGGGGGGTGGGGGGGGGGGGGGGTGGGGGGGGGGGGGGGTGGGGGGGGGGGGGGGTGGGGGGGGGGGGGGGTGGGGGGGGGGGGGGGTGGGGGGGGGGGGGGGTGGGGGGGGGGGGGGGTGGGGGGGGGGGGGGGTGGGGGGGGGGGGGGGTGGGGGGGGGGGGGGGTGGGGGGGGGGGGGGGTGGGGGGGGGGGGGGGTGGGGGGGGGGGGGGGTGGGGGGGGGGGGGGGTGGGGGGGGGGGGGGGTGGGGGGGGGGGGGGGTGGGGGGGGGGGGGGGTGGGGGGGGGGGGGGGTGGGGGGGGGGGGGGGTGGGGGGGGGGGGGGGTGGGGGGGGGGGGGGGTGGGGGGGGGGGGGGGTGGGGGGGGGGGGGGGTGGGGGGGGGGGGGGGTGGGGGGGGGGGGGGGTGGGGGGGGGGGGGGGTGGGGGGGGGGGGGGGTGGGGGGGGGGGGGGGTGGGGGGGGGGGGGGGTGGGGGGGGGGGGGGGTGGGGGGGGGGGGGGGTGGGGGGGGGGGGGGGTGGGGGGGGGGGGGGGTGGGGGGGGGGGGGGGTGGGGGGGGGGGGGGGTGGGGGGGGGGGGGGGTGGGGGGGGGGGGGGGTGGGGGGGGGGGGGGGTGGGGGGGGGGGGGGGTGGGGGGGGGGGGGGGTGGGGGGGGGGGGGGGTGGGGGGGGGGGGGGGTGGGGGGGGGGGGGGGTGGGGGGGGGGGGGGGTGGGGGGGGGGGGGGGTGGGGGGGGGGGGGGGTGGGGGGGGGGGGGGGTGGGGGGGGGGGGGGGTGGGGGGGGGGGGGGGTGGGGGGGGGGGGGGGTGGGGGGGGGGGGGGGTGGGGGGGGGGGGGGGTGGGGGGGGGGGGGGGTGGGGGGGGGGGGGGGTGGGGGGGGGGGGGGGTGGGGGGGGGGGGGGGTGGGGGGGGGGGGGGGTGGGGGGGGGGGGGGGTGGGGGGGGGGGGGGGTGGGGGGGGGGGGGGGTGGGGGGGGGGGGGGGTGGGGGGGGGGGGGGGTGGGGGGGGGGGGGGGTGGGGGGGGGGGGGGGTGGGGGGGGGGGGGGGTGGGGGGGGGGGGGGGTGGGGGGGGGGGGGGGTGGGGGGGGGGGGGGGTGGGGGGGGGGGGGGGTGGGGGGGGGGGGGGGTGGGGGGGGGGGGGGGTGGGGGGGGGGGGGGGTGGGGGGGGGGGGGGGTGGGGGGGGGGGGGGGTGGGGGGGGGGGGGGGTGGGGGGGGGGGGGGGTGGGGGGGGGGGGGGGTGGGGGGGGGGGGGGGTGGGGGGGGGGGGGGGTGGGGGGGGGGGGGGGTGGGGGGGGGGGGGGGTGGGGGGGGGGGGGGGTGGGGGGGGGGGGGGGTGGGGGGGGGGGGGGGTGGGGGGGGGGGGGGGTGGGGGGGGGGGGGGGTGGGGGGGGGGGGGGGTGGGGGGGGGGGGGGGTGGGGGGGGGGGGGGGTGGGGGGGGGGGGGGGTGGGGGGGGGGGGGGGTGGGGGGGGGGGGGGGTGGGGGGGGGGGGGGGTGGGGGGGGGGGGGGGTGGGGGGGGGGGGGGGTGGGGGGGGGGGGGGGTGGGGGGGGGGGGGGGTGGGGGGGGGGGGGGGTGGGGGGGGGGGGGGGTGGGGGGGGGGGGGGGTGGGGGGGGGGGGGGGTGGGGGGGGGGGGGGGTGGGGGGGGGGGGGGGTGGGGGGGGGGGGGGGTGGGGGGGGGGGGGGGTGGGGGGGGGGGGGGGTGGGGGGGGGGGGGGGTGGGGGGGGGGGGGGGTGGGGGGGGGGGGGGGTGGGGGGGGGGGGGGGTGGGGGGGGGGGGGGGTGGGGGGGGGGGGGGGTGGGGGGGGGGGGGGGTGGGGGGGGGGGGGGGTGGGGGGGGGGGGGGGTGGGGGGGGGGGGGGGTGGGGGGGGGGGGGGGTGGGGGGGGGGGGGGGTGGGGGGGGGGGGGGGTGGGGGGGGGGGGGGGTGGGGGGGGGGGGGGGTGGGGGGGGGGGGGGGTGGGGGGGGGGGGGGGTGGGGGGGGGGGGGGGTGGGGGGGGGGGGGGGTGGGGGGGGGGGGGGGTGGGGGGGGGGGGGGGTGGGGGGGGGGGGGGGTGGGGGGGGGGGGGGGTGGGGGGGGGGGGGGGTGGGGGGGGGGGGGGGTGGGGGGGGGGGGGGGTGGGGGGGGGGGGGGGTGGGGGGGGGGGGGGGTGGGGGGGGGGGGGGGTGGGGGGGGGGGGGGGTGGGGGGGGGGGGGGGTGGGGGGGGGGGGGGGTGGGGGGGGGGGGGGGTGGGGGGGGGGGGGGGTGGGGGGGGGGGGGGGTGGGGGGGGGGGGGGGTGGGGGGGGGGGGGGGTGGGGGGGGGGGGGGGTGGGGGGGGGGGGGGGTGGGGGGGGGGGGGGGTGGGGGGGGGGGGGGGTGGGGGGGGGGGGGGGTGGGGGGGGGGGGGGGTGGGGGGGGGGGGGGGTGGGGGGGGGGGGGGGTGGGGGGGGGGGGGGGTGGGGGGGGGGGGGGGTGGGGGGGGGGGGGGGTGGGGGGGGGGGGGGGTGGGGGGGGGGGGGGGTGGGGGGGGGGGGGGGTGGGGGGGGGGGGGGGTGGGGGGGGGGGGGGGTGGGGGGGGGGGGGGGTGGGGGGGGGGGGGGGTGGGGGGGGGGGGGGGTGGGGGGGGGGGGGGGTGGGGGGGGGGGGGGGTGGGGGGGGGGGGGGGTGGGGGGGGGGGGGGGTGGGGGGGGGGGGGGGTGGGGGGGGGGGGGGGTGGGGGGGGGGGGGGGTGGGGGGGGGGGGGGGTGGGGGGGGGGGGGGGTGGGGGGGGGGGGGGGTGGGGGGGGGGGGGGGTGGGGGGGGGGGGGGGTGGGGGGGGGGGGGGGTGGGGGGGGGGGGGGGTGGGGGGGGGGGGGGGTGGGGGGGGGGGGGGGTGGGGGGGGGGGGGGGTGGGGGGGGGGGGGGGTGGGGGGGGGGGGGGGTGGGGGGGGGGGGGGGTGGGGGGGGGGGGGGGTGGGGGGGGGGGGGGGTGGGGGGGGGGGGGGGTGGGGGGGGGGGGGGGTGGGGGGGGGGGGGGGTGGGGGGGGGGGGGGGTGGGGGGGGGGGGGGGTGGGGGGGGGGGGGGGTGGGGGGGGGGGGGGGTGGGGGGGGGGGGGGGTGGGGGGGGGGGGGGGTGGGGGGGGGGGGGGGTGGGGGGGGGGGGGGGTGGGGGGGGGGGGGGGTGGGGGGGGGGGGGGGTGGGGGGGGGGGGGGGTGGGGGGGGGGGGGGGTGGGGGGGGGGGGGGGTGGGGGGGGGGGGGGGTGGGGGGGGGGGGGGGTGGGGGGGGGGGGGGGTGGGGGGGGGGGGGGGTGGGGGGGGGGGGGGGTGGGGGGGGGGGGGGGTGGGGGGGGGGGGGGGTGGGGGGGGGGGGGGGTGGGGGGGGGGGGGGGTGGGGGGGGGGGGGGGTGGGGGGGGGGGGGGGTGGGGGGGGGGGGGGGTGGGGGGGGGGGGGGGTGGGGGGGGGGGGGGGTGGGGGGGGGGGGGGGTGGGGGGGGGGGGGGGTGGGGGGGGGGGGGGGTGGGGGGGGGGGGGGGTGGGGGGGGGGGGGGGTGGGGGGGGGGGGGGGTGGGGGGGGGGGGGGGTGGGGGGGGGGGGGGGTGGGGGGGGGGGGGGGTGGGGGGGGGGGGGGGTGGGGGGGGGGGGGGGTGGGGGGGGGGGGGGGTGGGGGGGGGGGGGGGTGGGGGGGGGGGGGGGTGGGGGGGGGGGGGGGTGGGGGGGGGGGGGGGTGGGGGGGGGGGGGGGTGGGGGGGGGGGGGGGTGGGGGGGGGGGGGGGTGGGGGGGGGGGGGGGTGGGGGGGGGGGGGGGTGGGGGGGGGGGGGGGTGGGGGGGGGGGGGGGTGGGGGGGGGGGGGGGTGGGGGGGGGGGGGGGTGGGGGGGGGGGGGGGTGGGGGGGGGGGGGGGTGGGGGGGGGGGGGGGTGGGGGGGGGGGGGGGTGGGGGGGGGGGGGGGTGGGGGGGGGGGGGGGTGGGGGGGGGGGGGGGTGGGGGGGGGGGGGGGTGGGGGGGGGGGGGGGTGGGGGGGGGGGGGGGTGGGGGGGGGGGGGGGTGGGGGGGGGGGGGGGTGGGGGGGGGGGGGGGTGGGGGGGGGGGGGGGTGGGGGGGGGGGGGGGTGGGGGGGGGGGGGGGTGGGGGGGGGGGGGGGTGGGGGGGGGGGGGGGTGGGGGGGGGGGGGGGTGGGGGGGGGGGGGGGTGGGGGGGGGGGGGGGTGGGGGGGGGGGGGGGTGGGGGGGGGGGGGGGTGGGGGGGGGGGGGGGTGGGGGGGGGGGGGGGTGGGGGGGGGGGGGGGTGGGGGGGGGGGGGGGTGGGGGGGGGGGGGGGTGGGGGGGGGGGGGGGTGGGGGGGGGGGGGGGTGGGGGGGGGGGGGGGTGGGGGGGGGGGGGGGTGGGGGGGGGGGGGGGTGGGGGGGGGGGGGGGTGGGGGGGGGGGGGGGTGGGGGGGGGGGGGGGTGGGGGGGGGGGGGGGTGGGGGGGGGGGGGGGTGGGGGGGGGGGGGGGTGGGGGGGGGGGGGGGTGGGGGGGGGGGGGGGTGGGGGGGGGGGGGGGTGGGGGGGGGGGGGGGTGGGGGGGGGGGGGGGTGGGGGGGGGGGGGGGTGGGGGGGGGGGGGGGTGGGGGGGGGGGGGGGTGGGGGGGGGGGGGGGTGGGGGGGGGGGGGGGTGGGGGGGGGGGGGGGTGGGGGGGGGGGGGGGTGGGGGGGGGGGGGGGTGGGGGGGGGGGGGGGTGGGGGGGGGGGGGGGTGGGGGGGGGGGGGGGTGGGGGGGGGGGGGGGTGGGGGGGGGGGGGGGTGGGGGGGGGGGGGGGTGGGGGGGGGGGGGGGTGGGGGGGGGGGGGGGTGGGGGGGGGGGGGGGTGGGGGGGGGGGGGGGTGGGGGGGGGGGGGGGTGGGGGGGGGGGGGGGTGGGGGGGGGGGGGGGTGGGGGGGGGGGGGGGTGGGGGGGGGGGGGGGTGGGGGGGGGGGGGGGTGGGGGGGGGGGGGGGTGGGGGGGGGGGGGGGTGGGGGGGGGGGGGGGTGGGGGGGGGGGGGGGTGGGGGGGGGGGGGGGTGGGGGGGGGGGGGGGTGGGGGGGGGGGGGGGTGGGGGGGGGGGGGGGTGGGGGGGGGGGGGGGTGGGGGGGGGGGGGGGTGGGGGGGGGGGGGGGTGGGGGGGGGGGGGGGTGGGGGGGGGGGGGGGTGGGGGGGGGGGGGGGTGGGGGGGGGGGGGGGTGGGGGGGGGGGGGGGTGGGGGGGGGGGGGGGTGGGGGGGGGGGGGGGTGGGGGGGGGGGGGGGTGGGGGGGGGGGGGGGTGGGGGGGGGGGGGGGTGGGGGGGGGGGGGGGTGGGGGGGGGGGGGGGTGGGGGGGGGGGGGGGTGGGGGGGGGGGGGGGTGGGGGGGGGGGGGGGTGGGGGGGGGGGGGGGTGGGGGGGGGGGGGGGTGGGGGGGGGGGGGGGTGGGGGGGGGGGGGGGTGGGGGGGGGGGGGGGTGGGGGGGGGGGGGGGTGGGGGGGGGGGGGGGTGGGGGGGGGGGGGGGTGGGGGGGGGGGGGGGTGGGGGGGGGGGGGGGTGGGGGGGGGGGGGGGTGGGGGGGGGGGGGGGTGGGGGGGGGGGGGGGTGGGGGGGGGGGGGGGTGGGGGGGGGGGGGGGTGGGGGGGGGGGGGGGTGGGGGGGGGGGGGGGTGGGGGGGGGGGGGGGTGGGGGGGGGGGGGGGTGGGGGGGGGGGGGGGTGGGGGGGGGGGGGGGTGGGGGGGGGGGGGGGTGGGGGGGGGGGGGGGTGGGGGGGGGGGGGGGTGGGGGGGGGGGGGGGTGGGGGGGGGGGGGGGTGGGGGGGGGGGGGGGTGGGGGGGGGGGGGGGTGGGGGGGGGGGGGGGTGGGGGGGGGGGGGGGTGGGGGGGGGGGGGGGTGGGGGGGGGGGGGGGTGGGGGGGGGGGGGGGTGGGGGGGGGGGGGGGTGGGGGGGGGGGGGGGTGGGGGGGGGGGGGGGTGGGGGGGGGGGGGGGTGGGGGGGGGGGGGGGTGGGGGGGGGGGGGGGTGGGGGGGGGGGGGGGTGGGGGGGGGGGGGGGTGGGGGGGGGGGGGGGTGGGGGGGGGGGGGGGTGGGGGGGGGGGGGGGTGGGGGGGGGGGGGGGTGGGGGGGGGGGGGGGTGGGGGGGGGGGGGGGTGGGGGGGGGGGGGGGTGGGGGGGGGGGGGGGTGGGGGGGGGGGGGGGTGGGGGGGGGGGGGGGTGGGGGGGGGGGGGGGTGGGGGGGGGGGGGGGTGGGGGGGGGGGGGGGTGGGGGGGGGGGGGGGTGGGGGGGGGGGGGGGTGGGGGGGGGGGGGGGTGGGGGGGGGGGGGGGTGGGGGGGGGGGGGGGTGGGGGGGGGGGGGGGTGGGGGGGGGGGGGGGTGGGGGGGGGGGGGGGTGGGGGGGGGGGGGGGTGGGGGGGGGGGGGGGTGGGGGGGGGGGGGGGTGGGGGGGGGGGGGGGTGGGGGGGGGGGGGGGTGGGGGGGGGGGGGGGTGGGGGGGGGGGGGGGTGGGGGGGGGGGGGGGTGGGGGGGGGGGGGGGTGGGGGGGGGGGGGGGTGGGGGGGGGGGGGGGTGGGGGGGGGGGGGGGTGGGGGGGGGGGGGGGTGGGGGGGGGGGGGGGTGGGGGGGGGGGGGGGTGGGGGGGGGGGGGGGTGGGGGGGGGGGGGGGTGGGGGGGGGGGGGGGTGGGGGGGGGGGGGGGTGGGGGGGGGGGGGGGTGGGGGGGGGGGGGGGTGGGGGGGGGGGGGGGTGGGGGGGGGGGGGGGTGGGGGGGGGGGGGGGTGGGGGGGGGGGGGGGTGGGGGGGGGGGGGGGTGGGGGGGGGGGGGGGTGGGGGGGGGGGGGGGTGGGGGGGGGGGGGGGTGGGGGGGGGGGGGGGTGGGGGGGGGGGGGGGTGGGGGGGGGGGGGGGTGGGGGGGGGGGGGGGTGGGGGGGGGGGGGGGTGGGGGGGGGGGGGGGTGGGGGGGGGGGGGGGTGGGGGGGGGGGGGGGTGGGGGGGGGGGGGGGTGGGGGGGGGGGGGGGTGGGGGGGGGGGGGGGTGGGGGGGGGGGGGGGTGGGGGGGGGGGGGGGTGGGGGGGGGGGGGGGTGGGGGGGGGGGGGGGTGGGGGGGGGGGGGGGTGGGGGGGGGGGGGGGTGGGGGGGGGGGGGGGTGGGGGGGGGGGGGGGTGGGGGGGGGGGGGGGTGGGGGGGGGGGGGGGTGGGGGGGGGGGGGGGTGGGGGGGGGGGGGGGTGGGGGGGGGGGGGGGTGGGGGGGGGGGGGGGTGGGGGGGGGGGGGGGTGGGGGGGGGGGGGGGTGGGGGGGGGGGGGGGTGGGGGGGGGGGGGGGTGGGGGGGGGGGGGGGTGGGGGGGGGGGGGGGTGGGGGGGGGGGGGGGTGGGGGGGGGGGGGGGTGGGGGGGGGGGGGGGTGGGGGGGGGGGGGGGTGGGGGGGGGGGGGGGTGGGGGGGGGGGGGGGTGGGGGGGGGGGGGGGTGGGGGGGGGGGGGGGTGGGGGGGGGGGGGGGTGGGGGGGGGGGGGGGTGGGGGGGGGGGGGGGTGGGGGGGGGGGGGGGTGGGGGGGGGGGGGGGTGGGGGGGGGGGGGGGTGGGGGGGGGGGGGGGTGGGGGGGGGGGGGGGTGGGGGGGGGGGGGGGTGGGGGGGGGGGGGGGTGGGGGGGGGGGGGGGTGGGGGGGGGGGGGGGTGGGGGGGGGGGGGGGTGGGGGGGGGGGGGGGTGGGGGGGGGGGGGGGTGGGGGGGGGGGGGGGTGGGGGGGGGGGGGGGTGGGGGGGGGGGGGGGTGGGGGGGGGGGGGGGTGGGGGGGGGGGGGGGTGGGGGGGGGGGGGGGTGGGGGGGGGGGGGGGTGGGGGGGGGGGGGGGTGGGGGGGGGGGGGGGTGGGGGGGGGGGGGGGTGGGGGGGGGGGGGGGTGGGGGGGGGGGGGGGTGGGGGGGGGGGGGGGTGGGGGGGGGGGGGGGTGGGGGGGGGGGGGGGTGGGGGGGGGGGGGGGTGGGGGGGGGGGGGGGTGGGGGGGGGGGGGGGTGGGGGGGGGGGGGGGTGGGGGGGGGGGGGGGTGGGGGGGGGGGGGGGTGGGGGGGGGGGGGGGTGGGGGGGGGGGGGGGTGGGGGGGGGGGGGGGTGGGGGGGGGGGGGGGTGGGGGGGGGGGGGGGTGGGGGGGGGGGGGGGTGGGGGGGGGGGGGGGTGGGGGGGGGGGGGGGTGGGGGGGGGGGGGGGTGGGGGGGGGGGGGGGTGGGGGGGGGGGGGGGTGGGGGGGGGGGGGGGTGGGGGGGGGGGGGGGTGGGGGGGGGGGGGGGTGGGGGGGGGGGGGGGTGGGGGGGGGGGGGGGTGGGGGGGGGGGGGGGTGGGGGGGGGGGGGGGTGGGGGGGGGGGGGGGTGGGGGGGGGGGGGGGTGGGGGGGGGGGGGGGTGGGGGGGGGGGGGGGTGGGGGGGGGGGGGGGTGGGGGGGGGGGGGGGTGGGGGGGGGGGGGGGTGGGGGGGGGGGGGGGTGGGGGGGGGGGGGGGTGGGGGGGGGGGGGGGTGGGGGGGGGGGGGGGTGGGGGGGGGGGGGGGTGGGGGGGGGGGGGGGTGGGGGGGGGGGGGGGTGGGGGGGGGGGGGGGTGGGGGGGGGGGGGGGTGGGGGGGGGGGGGGGTGGGGGGGGGGGGGGGTGGGGGGGGGGGGGGGTGGGGGGGGGGGGGGGTGGGGGGGGGGGGGGGTGGGGGGGGGGGGGGGTGGGGGGGGGGGGGGGTGGGGGGGGGGGGGGGTGGGGGGGGGGGGGGGTGGGGGGGGGGGGGGGTGGGGGGGGGGGGGGGTGGGGGGGGGGGGGGGTGGGGGGGGGGGGGGGTGGGGGGGGGGGGGGGTGGGGGGGGGGGGGGGTGGGGGGGGGGGGGGGTGGGGGGGGGGGGGGGTGGGGGGGGGGGGGGGTGGGGGGGGGGGGGGGTGGGGGGGGGGGGGGGTGGGGGGGGGGGGGGGTGGGGGGGGGGGGGGGTGGGGGGGGGGGGGGGTGGGGGGGGGGGGGGGTGGGGGGGGGGGGGGGTGGGGGGGGGGGGGGGTGGGGGGGGGGGGGGGTGGGGGGGGGGGGGGGTGGGGGGGGGGGGGGGTGGGGGGGGGGGGGGGTGGGGGGGGGGGGGGGTGGGGGGGGGGGGGGGTGGGGGGGGGGGGGGGTGGGGGGGGGGGGGGGTGGGGGGGGGGGGGGGTGGGGGGGGGGGGGGGTGGGGGGGGGGGGGGGTGGGGGGGGGGGGGGGTGGGGGGGGGGGGGGGTGGGGGGGGGGGGGGGTGGGGGGGGGGGGGGGTGGGGGGGGGGGGGGGTGGGGGGGGGGGGGGGTGGGGGGGGGGGGGGGTGGGGGGGGGGGGGGGTGGGGGGGGGGGGGGGTGGGGGGGGGGGGGGGTGGGGGGGGGGGGGGGTGGGGGGGGGGGGGGGTGGGGGGGGGGGGGGGTGGGGGGGGGGGGGGGTGGGGGGGGGGGGGGGTGGGGGGGGGGGGGGGTGGGGGGGGGGGGGGGTGGGGGGGGGGGGGGGTGGGGGGGGGGGGGGGTGGGGGGGGGGGGGGGTGGGGGGGGGGGGGGGTGGGGGGGGGGGGGGGTGGGGGGGGGGGGGGGTGGGGGGGGGGGGGGGTGGGGGGGGGGGGGGGTGGGGGGGGGGGGGGGTGGGGGGGGGGGGGGGTGGGGGGGGGGGGGGGTGGGGGGGGGGGGGGGTGGGGGGGGGGGGGGGTGGGGGGGGGGGGGGGTGGGGGGGGGGGGGGGTGGGGGGGGGGGGGGGTGGGGGGGGGGGGGGGTGGGGGGGGGGGGGGGTGGGGGGGGGGGGGGGTGGGGGGGGGGGGGGGTGGGGGGGGGGGGGGGTGGGGGGGGGGGGGGGTGGGGGGGGGGGGGGGTGGGGGGGGGGGGGGGTGGGGGGGGGGGGGGGTGGGGGGGGGGGGGGGTGGGGGGGGGGGGGGGTGGGGGGGGGGGGGGGTGGGGGGGGGGGGGGGTGGGGGGGGGGGGGGGTGGGGGGGGGGGGGGGTGGGGGGGGGGGGGGGTGGGGGGGGGGGGGGGTGGGGGGGGGGGGGGGTGGGGGGGGGGGGGGGTGGGGGGGGGGGGGGGTGGGGGGGGGGGGGGGTGGGGGGGGGGGGGGGTGGGGGGGGGGGGGGGTGGGGGGGGGGGGGGGTGGGGGGGGGGGGGGGTGGGGGGGGGGGGGGGTGGGGGGGGGGGGGGGTGGGGGGGGGGGGGGGTGGGGGGGGGGGGGGGTGGGGGGGGGGGGGGGTGGGGGGGGGGGGGGGTGGGGGGGGGGGGGGGTGGGGGGGGGGGGGGGTGGGGGGGGGGGGGGGTGGGGGGGGGGGGGGGTGGGGGGGGGGGGGGGTGGGGGGGGGGGGGGGTGGGGGGGGGGGGGGGTGGGGGGGGGGGGGGGTGGGGGGGGGGGGGGGTGGGGGGGGGGGGGGGTGGGGGGGGGGGGGGGTGGGGGGGGGGGGGGGTGGGGGGGGGGGGGGGTGGGGGGGGGGGGGGGTGGGGGGGGGGGGGGGTGGGGGGGGGGGGGGGTGGGGGGGGGGGGGGGTGGGGGGGGGGGGGGGTGGGGGGGGGGGGGGGTGGGGGGGGGGGGGGGTGGGGGGGGGGGGGGGTGGGGGGGGGGGGGGGTGGGGGGGGGGGGGGGTGGGGGGGGGGGGGGGTGGGGGGGGGGGGGGGTGGGGGGGGGGGGGGGTGGGGGGGGGGGGGGGTGGGGGGGGGGGGGGGTGGGGGGGGGGGGGGGTGGGGGGGGGGGGGGGTGGGGGGGGGGGGGGGTGGGGGGGGGGGGGGGTGGGGGGGGGGGGGGGTGGGGGGGGGGGGGGGTGGGGGGGGGGGGGGGTGGGGGGGGGGGGGGGTGGGGGGGGGGGGGGGTGGGGGGGGGGGGGGGTGGGGGGGGGGGGGGGTGGGGGGGGGGGGGGGTGGGGGGGGGGGGGGGTGGGGGGGGGGGGGGGTGGGGGGGGGGGGGGGTGGGGGGGGGGGGGGGTGGGGGGGGGGGGGGGTGGGGGGGGGGGGGGGTGGGGGGGGGGGGGGGTGGGGGGGGGGGGGGGTGGGGGGGGGGGGGGGTGGGGGGGGGGGGGGGTGGGGGGGGGGGGGGGTGGGGGGGGGGGGGGGTGGGGGGGGGGGGGGGTGGGGGGGGGGGGGGGTGGGGGGGGGGGGGGGTGGGGGGGGGGGGGGGTGGGGGGGGGGGGGGGTGGGGGGGGGGGGGGGTGGGGGGGGGGGGGGGTGGGGGGGGGGGGGGGTGGGGGGGGGGGGGGGTGGGGGGGGGGGGGGGTGGGGGGGGGGGGGGGTGGGGGGGGGGGGGGGTGGGGGGGGGGGGGGGTGGGGGGGGGGGGGGGTGGGGGGGGGGGGGGGTGGGGGGGGGGGGGGGTGGGGGGGGGGGGGGGTGGGGGGGGGGGGGGGTGGGGGGGGGGGGGGGTGGGGGGGGGGGGGGGTGGGGGGGGGGGGGGGTGGGGGGGGGGGGGGGTGGGGGGGGGGGGGGGTGGGGGGGGGGGGGGGTGGGGGGGGGGGGGGGTGGGGGGGGGGGGGGGTGGGGGGGGGGGGGGGTGGGGGGGGGGGGGGGTGGGGGGGGGGGGGGGTGGGGGGGGGGGGGGGTGGGGGGGGGGGGGGGTGGGGGGGGGGGGGGGTGGGGGGGGGGGGGGGTGGGGGGGGGGGGGGGTGGGGGGGGGGGGGGGTGGGGGGGGGGGGGGGTGGGGGGGGGGGGGGGTGGGGGGGGGGGGGGGTGGGGGGGGGGGGGGGTGGGGGGGGGGGGGGGTGGGGGGGGGGGGGGGTGGGGGGGGGGGGGGGTGGGGGGGGGGGGGGGTGGGGGGGGGGGGGGGTGGGGGGGGGGGGGGGTGGGGGGGGGGGGGGGTGGGGGGGGGGGGGGGTGGGGGGGGGGGGGGGTGGGGGGGGGGGGGGGTGGGGGGGGGGGGGGGTGGGGGGGGGGGGGGGTGGGGGGGGGGGGGGGTGGGGGGGGGGGGGGGTGGGGGGGGGGGGGGGTGGGGGGGGGGGGGGGCGGGGGCCGGGGGGCGGGTGGGGGGGGGGGGGGGTGGGGGTGGGGGGGTGGGGGGGGGGGGGAGGGGGGGGGGGGTGGGGGGGGGGAACAGGCAGGATGTGAAAGCAATGGCCTTAAGAACATAAGAAAGAGCCTGCTGGATCAGACCAGAGTCCATCTAGTCCAGCACTCTGCTACTCGCAGTGGCCCACCAGGTGCCTTTGGGAGCTCACAGGCAGGATGTGAAAGCAATGGCCTTAAGAACATAAGAAAGAGCCTGCTGGATCAGACCAGAGTCCATCTAGTCCAGCTCTCTGCTACTCGCAGTGGCCCACCAGGTGCCTTTGGAAGCTCACAGGCAGGATGTAAAAGCAATGGCCTTAAGAACATAAGAAAGAGCCTGCTGGATCAGACCAGAGTCCATCTAGTCCAGCTCTCTGCTACTCGCAGTGGCCCACCAGGTGCCTTTGGGAGCTCACATGCAGGAGGTGAAAGCAATGGCCTTCTGCTGCTGCTGCTCCTGAGCACCTGGTCTGCTAAGGCATTTGCAATCTCAGATCAAGGAGGATCAAGATTGGTAGCCAGAGATCGACTTCTCCTCCATAAATCTGTCCAAGCCCTTTTTAAAGCTATCCTGGTTAGTGGCCATCACCACCTCCTGTGGCAGCATATTCCAAACACCAATAAACGAGGCTTCTGTTAGCAAAGTATTGGTCCCTGTTATTCGAGCAAGACTAGGAACGGGACGGTGACGCGCTGCCTCTCGCTGGCAGTCTTCAAGCAGCAGGTGTGCAAACAATGGTCGGGGATGCGCTAATTTAAGCTGATCCTGCATTGAGCGAAGGATTGGACTAGGTGGCCTGTCTGGCCCCCCCAACTCTATGATTCTTGACTGTGAGAAAAGTGAAAAACTATTGGGAAGATTCACGTAGCCCCAGGCCTGCTCAGGAAAGGGGCAGATAAATGTTCAGGAGCCTTGGTCATTATGGGTTACAGAGGTGGGATCCAGCAGGTTCTGACCAGTTCCCGAGAGTGGGTTACTAATTATCTGTGTGTGCCAAGAGGGGGTTACTAATTGGGTCTGCTTTTCTGTTAGAAATTCCATTAGGTCCAAAAACCATAAAGTCCTGTTGTTTCCTATGTGGCTGGTTAGCAAAGGTAGAAAACGGGGTAATTCTCCCTGTCGGGCTGTTTTGAAAACATGTTTTAGAAATATGGTAAAGTTCCTTGTTTAAGGAAAGTATCCTTCTTTTGATTTCTAGAAACAAATTTAAGTATTATTAAGTATTTGACAGGCAGTCAGTTAGAGGAGAAGTAGTTGTTTCTGTTGGCAGTAGACGATAGGACTTGCTATAATGAGTTTAAATTATGGACAGAAAGATACCAGCTGGAAATTAGGAACTTTTTTTATAGTAGGAGTTTTTTTACAAGAACAGAGACATTATTAATGCCCCGCCCCCAGAATGCCTGGCCACGCCCCTGTCATGCCCCGCCCAGCCCCATTGGCGCTACACCACTGTTTGAATCCCACCCCCATGGGAACCTGTTACTAAAATTTTTGGATCCCACCACTGGTTACAAATACAGGGTTGTCATAAGCTAGCTGAGACTTGATGGTGCTTTCCACTACCATGATGGATCTTGAATACATCTGTGGTGCCCCTGATCCCATGGGCAAAATGCTTTCCTGCCCCTCACATCTAAACGCCTCCGGTCTTTCAGGTACACATTCCAAACCGCTGTGAGGCGGGGGGCCTCCGGTTGGCCCCTGAAGATGCGCAGGAGGAGAGGCCAAGTGAGCCCGTCACCAAGAGCCCTGAAGAGTTGAAGAAAGACCCCAATGCCTGCTTCTTTGAAGGACAGTATCGCGCTCACGGCTCCCGCTGGGCCCCAGACTACGACAGGAAATGCTCCGTTTGCAGTTGCCAGGTGGGTACGATAAAAGGCAGGGTGTGCTCGAAGCAGGGCCGGAGCTAGGGGGAACTGCGCCTGGGGCACGGATGCACCCTGCGCCCCGCACACCCCCACCCGCCAAGCCCCCGGAACTGCCCCGCACCGGCACGCACCCGGTGCATCATGCCCCCCCGTCCCCTTGGTGCTACACCACTGGCTCGAAGCACAAATGTAAAGACTGCTGTTGCTCCTGAGATCCCACTGCAGGGTGTATGGGTTTCCAGACCAAACCAGAGTACTGCCAGTTAAGATCCTTTCCTGAAGTCCAGGTCTGTGTGCTTGCAGAGAGGAGGCAGGTAGCAACTAGAGGCAAGGCCTTAACGGTGGTAGCCTTTGGAATGCCTTCCCCTGGAGGAACCGGGTTTCATTCTCAGCTCTGCCGCCTGAGCGGTGGAAGTTTATCTGGGGAATTCAGATTAGCCTGTTCACTCCCACACACGCCAGCAGGGTGACCTTGGACTAGTCACAGCTTCTCGGAGCTCTCTCAGCCCCACCTACCTCACAGGGGGGAAGGGCAAGGAGATTGTAAGCCCCTTTGAGTCTCCTACCGGAGAGAAAGGGAGGATATAAATCCAAACTATTATTATTATTATTTGGCTCCTACCCTCCTGTACTGTCTTTTAGCAGTCAGCCAAGCCCTTTCTCTCTGCCCAGGCTTTTAACTTTGGGCTCTGAAGCCTCCGCCTTTTTTTTAGCTGCTTATGACCCACTCTTTGCCTGGAGACTATATTACTAACATCATTTGAGACTGTCGTACGTTGTTATGCTCTATTTTGTTTCTGTTGACTTGTTTTTATTTATTTTATCGTCTTGACTTGTTTTTATTGGCTTGGCTTTATTGCTGTGATCTGTTTTGGTTTTTATTTATTTATTTATTTATAATTGGTCTTGTATACCGCCTTTCCCCCGAAGGGCTCTGGGCGGGGAACAACATGATAAAAACAATAATTACAATAAACCCCCATTAAAACAGATGAATAACAATGCATTGCAGTGGCGTCCAACATAAACCCAGACTTCATAAATCCACCCTGGAAAAACAAAACAGAGAAGTGAAGAACCCAGGAAGTAAAGGGGGAAGGGAGAAAGGAAGGGGCGGGGCGGGGCGGGGCGGGGCGGGGCGGGGCGGGGCGCACCTCAGCGGCCGGCCTCCCCAAACGCCCGGTGGAACAATTCGGTCTTACAGGCTGCTGAACTCTCCAAGGTCCCGCAGGGCCCGAATAGCTGGTGGTAAGGTGTTCCACCAGGCAGGGGCCAGGGACCACCAGCAAATTGGCCTCTGACGAACGTAGAGGCCGTGTAGGGACGTATGGGATAAGACGGTCCCGAAGGTACAAAGGTCCCAGGCCGCGTAAGGCCTTAAAGGTAAGCACCCATACCTTATGAATGATTCGGAACTCAACTGGAAGCCAATGCACAGGTTGGATGTGTTCTCTGAAAGCACCACTGGTGAGAACACGTGCCGCCGCATGCTGGACCAGCTTCATTTTTATGTAAAACAATACCACTATACACTCCCACATCTACAATTACATGAAAACAAAATAAAAAGAAGAAATCCAAAAAAGAACATAGGAAAAAATAAAACACACATTTTACAGTATCTTAACGCAACCTATTATAACTAACTAAACTAAACACCATAAAAACCATATAATGACTTCCGGCTATCTTATTGCTGAATTCTAATCCATCCTAGGTTTGTGCATTTATTTAAAATGAAACAATTCATCAATGAATTCATCAATTCATCAAGGAGCAGCAGTGGCGTAGGAGGTTAAGAGCTCGTGTATCTAATCTGGAGGAATCGGGTTTGATTCCCAGCTCTGCCGCCTGAACTGTGGAGGCTTCTCTGGGGAATTCAGATTAGCCTGTACACTCCCACACACGCCAGCTGGGTGACCTTGGGCTAGTCACAGCTTCTCGGAGCTCTCTCAGCCCCACCTACCTCACAGGGTGTTTGTTGTGAGGGGGGAAGGGCAAGGAGATTGTAAGCTCCTTTGAGTCTCCTGCAGGAGAGAAAGGGGGGATATAAATCCAAACTCTTCTTCTTCTTCTTCTTCTTCTTCTTACACACTATATCATTACTAATATTCTAATTCATTCTGCTCTTTTCTTTTCGATCTCAAATCCTGCAATTATTTCTCTACTACCTTCTGTGTTTTACTTTCTCTTCATGAAATTGTTAACTTTGCTATTTCCAAGTATTCTGTGACTTTCAATATTCAGCCTTCCTTTGTCGGTATTTTATTATCTCTCCATTTTTGTGCACGCAGTGTCCTTGCAGCAGTAGACAGATACATGAAAAGCAGTCTGTATTGATTTGGTTTATCACCTCCCAACAGAAAAACTTCAGAGTTAGGGTTGGTTGGTTGGTTGGTTGTGTTCTATTGTTTTTGTTGCAAGGCATGTCTGGAGTGACAGCATACACATTTTATGAATGAATAAGTGAGTGAATGAAGGAACAGACGGACAGACAAACCAGTTACCCATAAGGGAACAAACCAATCGGATCCTCTGTTAGTCCTCCCAGAAGGGGAG
This sequence comes from Sphaerodactylus townsendi, assembly GCF_021028975.2. Lineage (NCBI taxonomy): Eukaryota > Metazoa > Chordata > Lepidosauria > Squamata > Sphaerodactylidae > Sphaerodactylus > Sphaerodactylus townsendi. The sequence goes on from NC_059432.1 coordinate 107,430,406, forward strand.
TTGTTCGCTCAGAAAAAAAAGAGACAGGAAAACACTGTTGTTCTAGTTCAGGGGTGTCCAACTCTGGCGCTTCAGATGTTCATAGACTACAATTCCCAGGGGCTGATGGGAATTGTAGTCCATGAACATCTGAAGCACCAGAGTTGGACACCTCTGTACTAATGGCTACTATGAACAATACTGAAGACCAAATTCAGCAGATCAAATTCAGATGAGCCACATAAAAAGCTTTTCAGGTCTTCTCTCGCAGCTGGAGTGCCCCTATGGGAGGGGACGGAGTTTGCAACAGCTGTCTAAATCATTTGAGGGCCAGGCAGCGCAGCTGGAAGAACCAATATTGTGGCTTGGCAGAAGGCAGTTTGTTACTCGGTTTATTGCCGATCCTGCGTGATGTTGAGGATCTGTGACCGAATTCCCCTAAGCCCCTAATCCGGGAACGAGTTGACTTGCTGCCACACTGCAGGAGCCCGAAAGTTAAGTTTTAAAAGTTTCTCAGAGGCCCAGACATGGAACTCTCAGCACCCCCCCCCCTTTGACACCTCAGATTCCTCTGTACTCAGCTTTTGTATCCGCCATCCCATGAATGACTGACCCTCCCCTTCCTGCATGTCTCCGCCTTGGCAGAAGCGCACCGTCATCTGTGACCCGGTCCTGTGCCAGCCCCTCAACTGCTCCCAGCCAGTTCACCTGGAGGACCAATGCTGCCCTGTGTGTGAAGGTGAGAAAGATGGGTCACAACAGGGTGATGTTTTTTAAAGGTTGTCTCCTTGAGATCCAGCGTGGCGTAGGAGGTTAAGAGCTCGTGTATCTAATCTGGAGGAACCGGGTTTGATTCCCAGCTCTGCCGCCTGAGCTGTGGAGGCTTCTCTGGGGAATTCAGATTAGCCTGATCACTCCCACACACGCCAGCTGGGTGACCTTGGGCTAGTCACAGCTTCTCGGAGCTCTCTCAGCCCCACCCACCTCACAGGGTGTTTGTTGTTATGGGGGGAAGGACAAGGAGATTGTAAGCCCCTTTGAGTCTCCTGCAGGAGAGAAGGGGGGGATATAAATCCAAACTCCTCCTCCTCCTCTTCTTCTTCTTCTTCTTCTTCTTCTTCTTCTTCTTCTTCTTCTTCTTCTTCTTCTTCTTCTTCTTCTTCTTCTTCTTCTTCTTCTTCTTCTTAAGAGCAGGTGGATTCTAATCTGGAGAACCGGGTTTGATTCCCCGCTCTTCCACCTGAGTGGTGGAGGCTGATCTGGCGATTCCTAGAGCCACCCTATGTCACTTCCAATTTTTTACCAGAAGCGATGTGATGCCAGCATTGTGCCCCCCCCCCATACTGCTACCCACAGCCCTCCCACCACTGTGGGGGATCAATGGTTCAAGTCAGGGCGTAGCAAGGGGGAACTGCGCCTGGAGCATGTGTGTCCTGCACCCCTGCCACACCCCCGTCTGCCACGCCATTCTCTGGAACACCCCCAGAAAGCCCACACCCCGCCTATGCATGGTGAATGCCACCCTGTCCCCTGGCAGCTACGCCACTGGTCCGAGCCCCAGCAGGAAGTGGGGAAGGAGCAGGTCCTCCGTGGTCCTAGAGGAGGTTTTATCAGACCCTGGCGTGATGGCCACTGATGTCTCTGTCTGTGATCATCCGACATTATTTCTTCTTGAACAGAGAAGAAGGAAATCCTAGAAGGGCAGAGAGCTGAGAAGGCCCGGGATAGCAGTGAAGGTAAGCGGGAGGATGGCGACTGAAAATGCATGAGCCTTTTGAGGGGCGGCGGAGGGCTGGTTTGTCTTTCCACAAAGGTAAATGCTCTGCGATCCCAACTCTACAATCCTTCACTGGGAAATCAGATTTGCAAATGACTTGCAGAAAGACCTTCTGTGTTGGTGCTGGAACCTCCTTAAAGGTACCTGTGCATTGCAGGGGGGGGCAGTCTTTTTGTAGCTTTGCACATTCCACGAAGAGTCAAAGGTCAAAACGCTTCATCGCTTCAGATGGCGGCCCTCTTGGGCTGCCCCTTTTGGAAAATTCTGGTCGCGGCACTCCAGGAGCAATACCCACTCTCGCCCCTAGGGGCAGGAGAAGCTCTCCGACTTCCTCCCTCCTTCTCACGCTGCAGGTTGTTACTTTGACGGTGACAAGACGTGGCGAGGGGCAGGCACCCGCTGGCACCCCGTGGTCCCCCCTTTCGGCCTCATCAAATGCGCCGTTTGCACGTGCAAGGTGAGATGGGCCGGCCCCAGGGCAAGGCTTGCGTCCGATGCATTTTTATCCCACCTTCCCTGCGAGGTGGGCGAGGCTGAGCCCAAGTCCCCCAAGGAGCAACTTGGAAGAGTGGGGATTCGAACCCAGGTCTCCCGGCTCCGACGAGAGTCAAGAGCATCTCTCAGAGTTGGCCCCTCAGGCACCAGAGTTCCCATTCTTACCCAGGGGCTGTTGTCTCCGCACAGGGAGCCACCGGGGAAGTTCACTGCGAGAAGGTGCAGTGCCCGCGCCTGACCTGCAGCAACCCCATCCGCGCCAGCCCGTCTGACTGCTGCAAGCAGTGCCCAGGTGAGCTGCGCGTGCCGGGCTGCGCTCTGCTTCCCTTCCACGGCTCCGCTACATCCCTGGGGCAGGCTGACCACTCCTGTGAGCTCCCGGCAGGACAGCTGTCACTTAAAGAAAGGGTCCGGTTACCAAATTCCTGCAGATTGGAGGGTGAAGTTTGGGGAGGATTCCAGCTGGGTATACTGCAGCCTTCCACAGCAGCCATTTTCTCCAGGAGAACAGATCTCTGTTGCCCCCACCTGTCACCCTAGGTAAGAAGCAGAATAATAATTGCCCGTCTGCTTGTTGAAACCCCCCCCCCTTTGGCAAAGTTTCATATCACTTTTCAAGGGTGTTTTTTAATACTTCGGTGCATCCCATATAGCAGCGATGGCGAACCTTTTCCAGACCGAGTGCCCAAACTGCAACCCAAAACCCACTTATGTATCGCAAAGTGCCCACGCGGCAATTTAACCTGAATACTGAGGTTTTAGTTTAGAAAAAATTGTTGACTTCAAGGCGCGCATTACTCGGGAGTAAGTTTGGTGGTTGTCGGTGGCTTTGCTTTGAAGCCACCGTGCAACTTTCCGAATTAGTGAATCACAACCTAGGAGGGTTTAGAAGCAAGCCCCATTGCCAGCAACCGAACTTACTCCCAAGAAAAGGATTGTGCTTTAGTTCTGCCCATGAAAATCTGTGGGGTTTAACAGCACTTAACAGGGTTACCTACAGATCGTTCCCAGCGGCCCAGGTGTGAGTGTGGGGGGGGGCGATTTTCCACCCACCCACCCCCACATGATGAACTCTGTGCGAGTGTGCCCACAGAGAGGGCTCTGAGTGCCACCTCTGGCACCCGTGCCAGAGGTTCGCCACCACTGTCCTAAACAAAAATCCAGGCACAATCTCCAAGCAGCCAAGGATTATTTTGGCTTCTGAGTTGGTACACAGTGTGTGGGCCGTTTGAGGGAATAGTTCAGCAAGGCTGTTTCTCACGGAAGGGGCATCTTGGTGTCCTCCCAGGCGCAGATGGCTGGCTCCCGGGAAGATAAGCAGACCAGAGCAAAGTTCACAGACTAGTTTATCCCTGGGTGAAACTATCAGAAGGCAGAGATCTGTAAAGCCACAGAGGAAGGTTGCCATCTTTGGGTTGGGGAATTCCTGGAGATTTCAGGGGTACCGCCTTGGGAGAGGAGGGGATCAATTTACACAATAACATATTAATTTACATTATTTGTCGTCTTTCTTATTCACTGGGACTTAAGGCGGATTACCCGGAATACGTCAAACACAGTCAACGGGATGGGACAGTCAATAAACAATTAAATATGATTTGGATTGCAGAACCAATCCGAAGTCCAAAAAAACAGAACCAAAACGAAGCATCGGTGTTAATGTGGACATTAAATGAGGCAGAATTACATAGTAGCATCCAACTGACACTAAACTATCGGCAGTAGCGTAAGCCACATTCCCTGATAATTTACCCAACTAACTGTGAATAATTTTGGGTAGGGTTGCCATATGGCCAGTGTGGAAAAGCCTTCTTGAATAATTTCGTTTTGCACGTGTAACCTCTATCTGTGGGTTCTGTGGGGCAGAACTTGGAAGGAGTTGCAAAGAACTAAATTTAAAACAAAATGCTTTACTTCCTGAACAAATAACACTTTTAACATGAACATTTCACATTAACAATTTACAGTCCTTTTAGGTTGCATTTCAAGTCCTTCTATTTACAATCTACTGATCATGCCAAGTCCAATTCTTCCTGCTGGTGGTTGGCTTATGAAGACTTCAGAGGCTTGGTGAACGGGATCCAAGATGATGAAGGTCCCCAAAAGAACTCCCATCAACTACATACACAGAAAGCCCTGAAACAATAAATTCTAACATTTACAATACAGCAAAAATAAACAACTCCCTTCCCACTAGTTCCCAACAACTTTGCAGTTACCTTAAACAAGGTGTTAAGAGCTTATACAGAAATAAATCAAGGCCCCAGCCTGGTAGCCTGAGAGCTTCCTCCAACTTCACCAGTTTTTGCAGCCTTCTGCTGCTTTGAGTCTCCACCCCTTTCTGGGTCAACCCATTCTGGACATAGGGGTTACACATGGTTTATAGAAAGCCAGGAGAGGGGACGCTTAAGAGACTACATGGCAGGGATTGGTCTAAGTCTAAATGCCACTGTTTGGGATCGTTTATGAGCAAGCCCTTGAGCTCTTTCAAATCTCTGGTCTTTTGCTGTGTTTGCCACCTCCTCTCTTCTTTCGACAGCCTCAGAGCAGAGTTCCGTCGCGCTGTCAGACATGATGCAGGCTGACGGACCCAGAGCTTGCCGGTTTGGGCGCCAGTGGTACATGCACAACGAGAGCTGGCACCCCACAGTGCCCCCTTTCGGGGAGATGAAATGCATCACCTGCTGGTGTGTGGTAAGTGAGCAGGTGCCACGAGGGGTCGTGGGTGCCGAGGGACAGCCCCTCTCTCCAGAAGTTGGAAAGCTCGGTTAGATATAGGGGGAAGAGCAAGAGAAGGAGAAGAGTTTGGAGTCTGAAGGTGGCGTGCAAGTTCCTTTCCCTTCCTCTCCCCCACAACAGACACCCTGTGAAGCAGGTGGGGCTGAGAGAATTCCAAAGAACTGTGACTAGCCCAAGGTCACCCGGCAGAAATGTAGGAGTGCGGGAACACATCTGGTTCGCCCAGAGGTGGAGTGAGGGGGCGCGGCCTGCACCCCTGCCACGGCACTGTCCGCCCATGCCACGCCCCCTCCGCTGCTCCGCCCAGGGCACCGCACCCCACCCTGTCCCGTTGGCGCTGCACCACTGGGGGGAGCTCACATCACAGATTGCCTGTTGCTCTCTTTTCCACTCCCAGCAGCAGATATAAAGAGGCTGACTTGAGATTCCACCATGAACTGGATGCCCGAGTGGGGGATTCAAACCCTCGTCTCCTTAGTCTTAGTTCAATAGCTACACTCTTGCAGAGTGAAGCTTGGTGTAGAACCCCGACTATTGAAGGGCACCCCTGTTTTCAGCTGGGAAAATGCTGCCCCAAATCTTGGCTCATGTCGTCTGACCAAACATATCGTCTGACCAAACTTCACATACACACTACAGGGGTCAGTGCTATCAGTCACAGACCAGGAAAGGGATTTGGGCGTCTTAGTTGAAGTTCCATGGGAATGTCAACTCAATGCAAGGCAGCTGTGAAAAAGGCAAACTCTATGCTGGGGATAATTAGGAAGGGAGTTGATAATAAAACTGCAAGGATTGTCATGCCCTTATATAAAGCTGTGGTGGCACACGCATCTTGGGAGTATCACTGTGTCTTCAGGGTTCTGGTCGCCACATCTCAAAAAGGATATCGAAGAGATAGAAAAAGTGCAGAGAAGGGCAATGAGGATGATTGAGGGATTGAAGCACCTTCCTTATGAGGAGAGGCTGCAGCGTTTGGGACTCTTTAGTTTGGAGAGGAGACGTCTGAGGGGGGATATGATCGAAGTCTATAAAATTATGCATGGGGTAGAAAATGTTGACAGAGAGAAATTTTTCTCTCTTTCTCACAATACTAGAACCAGGGGGCATTCATTGAAAATGCTGGGGGGGAGAATTAGGACTAATAAAAGGAAACACTTCTTCACGCAACGTGTGATTGGTGTTTGGAGTAGGCTGCCACAGGAGGTGGTGATGGCCACTAACCTGGATAGCTTTAAAAGGGGCTTGGACAGATTTATGGAGGAGAAGTCAATTTGTGGCTACCAATCTTGATCCTCTTTGATCTGAGATTGCAAATGCCTTAACAGTCCAGGTGCTCGGGAGCAACAGCCGCAGAAGGCCATTGCATTCACATCCTACATGTGAGCTCCCAAAGGCACCTGGTGCGCCACTGCGAGTGGCAGAGAGCTGGACTAGATGGACTCTGCTTTGATCCAGCAGGCTAGTTCTTATGTTCTTATGACCCTCTCTATCCCTTTCTCCTTTCCAGTCTGGGGAAACGCACTGCCAGCGCCAGGAATGCTCCCCGGCCTCTTGCTCCAGAGAAGGAAGAACAGAGGACGCCTGCTGCTCTAAGTGCCAAGGTCAGGGACCCAGCCTACTCTTGTCATGCATCCCCTTCCCACAAGGGGGGCGCCTTTTGGCAACATTGGACTCCTGGCTAAGAGCATAGAGGCTGAGGCCTTCCCCTGAGGATTCAAAAGGGAGAGTTGCTGCAAGGGGATCTAGCGAGAGTCACAGGCATAGATGGCTCTAAAAGAGGGCTAAGTATATCACAATAGAAGCACCCCAGACATAAATCAAAATGGTTGTGGTGGGTTTTCCGGGCTGTGTGGCCGTGGTCTGGTGGATATTGTTCCTAACTGTTTCGCCTGCATCTGAAGATGCCAGCCTGCATCTGTGGCTGGCATCTTCAGGAGGAGCACGAAAGACACTATCGGCTTAACCATCCTGAAAAATCTGCAGTAGCAGAACATGTCCTAAACAAAACTGGACCTAACATTTTATTTGAAAACACTGAAATTCTGGACAATTTGGAAGGTTACTATGTCAGATTGCACGGGGAGGCCATTGACATTCGCAAACACCAAGACAACTTCAACAGGAAAGAAGAGACTCTGAGAATTAACAAAGCTTGGCTACCAGCACTTAAAAACACCAGAATCAAAGGCCAAGGGCATGCTAAGTTCATGGACAATGGACTCCACCCAGACACTGGATTTGCATTCACCAATACTGCTGCTGCTGCAGGGAATGCAAATGTAAATGGACTGATAACCCCACCCACAATACAGTGTACTCAACCACATCTTTGCATAGCAAGTTCTACCCAAACACTCTTATCACTGATTATCTCCTCTACCCTGGGACATGGACAATATATACCCCAAACATTCCCTTTTCTCTGGACACAGTGTGTAACAGACTTCCCTCTGTGATACACCTCTGAAGATGCCAGCCACAGATGCAGGTGAAATGTTAGGAACAAGATCCACCAGACCACGGCCACACAGCCCGGAAAACCCACCACAACCAGCTGAATCCAGCTGTGAAAGCCTTCGAAAATGCATAAATCAAAATATTGGCTTATCTTTGTTATATGTTTGTGGTGCTTCTATTGTGATATATTTAGTTTATGCACCGGTCCCAGTTACTTGTATTTTTTTAAAAAAAGGGGAATAGATTATGGAGGAAAGTTCTGTCAGTGGCTGGTTGGCCATTGTGGGAGATAGGATGCTGGACTAGATGGACCACTGGTCTGATCCAGCAAGGGTCTTCATATGTTCTTATGAAGGTCTCGGCCTCTGTGCCCTGTTCTTGGACCTCCAGAGGAACAGGTTGGCCACTGTGCGAGACAGGATGGTGGACTAGGTGGACCATTGGTCTGATCCAACAAGGGTCTTCTTATGTTCTTATGAAGGTCTCGGCCTCTGTGCCCTGTTCTTGGACCTCCAGAGGAACAGGTTGGTCACTGTGTGTGACAGGATGCTGGACTAGATGGACCACTGGTTTGATCCAACAAGGGTCTTCTTATGTTCTTATGAAGGTCTTGGCCTCTGTGCCCTGTTCTTGGACCTCCAGAGGAACAGGTTGGCCACTGTGGGAGATAGGATGCTGGACTAGGTGGACCATTGGTCTGATCCAGCAAGGGTCTTCTTATGTTCTTATGAAGGTCTTGGCCTCTGTGCCCTGTTCTTGGACCTCCAGAGGAACAGGTTGGCCACTGTGTGAGACAGGATGCTGGACTAGATGGACCCTCACTGGTCTGACCCAGCAGGGTTCTTCTGATGTTCCCCATTTTCCGAAGAGAAAAGAGGGTGGGACTCTCCTTTCCAGGACCATAAAATACAATATGGGGGTGGGGCCAGTGATGACTGTTGGAACCAGAGGCTGGTGCCCCATGGCTATGGCCGTGGTCCTCTCAAAACTGATGAGAAGCTCTGGACACAGATCTCTTCGAAATCTAAGCAGCAACAGGCTCAGAGTTCATTACTAGATGCGCCAGGAGGAATAGCTTTCCCGTCCTGGGATTTTGCTCTCATGCTGACCTTTCCCTGACCTTTGCCCTGCAGTGCCAGAAGACCTTCCCAAAGAAGCTCCAGAGATACTCCAAGAAGAGGCTGAGAATTCCTGGAGACGCTAGCTGGCCGGCTGGAGCCGGGAAGCCGGCGTGGCACCGCCAAGGCACCCAAAGAGCCGGAAGCCAGGACCCTTTGCGGCCGGCACCGGGCAGGGCTTTCCCAAAGCTGCCCGTGTTTTGTTGGCTTGTTAAGGACAACAGGAGGGTGCCTTCTGATACCGCTCTAGAGTGGCAGTCCCAGCTACTCTATCATATCTGCATCTGTCAGCATAGAAGCAGCAGGAGGACTCAGCCAGACGACGGTTTCCCTGGATTCGGGAGGCGCTCTTGGAGTCTGCGGATTGGCTCCCTGCGTGTTGCTAGTGGGGGACACGTAGCCCAGTTTGGCGCAGAGCAATAAACCCCTCGAAGGGGTCCGATCTTGGACACTGCCGGACCCAGCGGTGTAGACGTGTGCAGTATAAATACAAGCTAAGCGTACAAATATCCCCACCCCCATTCCATCCCACCCGAAGTGGCTCAGTCATCTTCACCTCTTCTGGGACAATTGCACCGCTGTGCCTTTCGCTTGCCGGATGCCCCGCCCCCCAAGAAATGGGCAATGCCCCCCCGACTAGGCTGTATATAATGTAAAATTGCCCTTCGCTAGCAACATTTCCGGGGGTTGGGGGTTGTCTTGTTTGTTTCGGTAAGGAGCTAGTTGTTCTTGTTTGTACTTTGTCCGGGTTGGTTGTGTAATTTATGGTTCTGGAGAGCAAGGTCCGTTTCCCCTGCTCTTCTCCAAGCGGAAGGATTAAGAACGGGAGATGCTGTATTTATTTTTTAAAAGCCGTTGAAGAAAAACGAAACAGCGTGGCCAAGCGTGGTTTTTTTTCTGTTTTGTGTGCCGGAGAATGGTCATGTGCAGACATTCCGGGGTTGCCCATTATAAGGGGAGCTATCCACCAAGAGAGCAAGTCCAACCCACTGGGGGTGGCCAGATATGGTTGCCAACCGTGGCCTGGGAAATTCCTGGATATTATGCCACTATGGGAAGGAGCAACACGGGAAGGGATTTCACCTACAATCTATGGTTTATTTTTTAAAGAAAAAATTTAATTGTATCATTTGAATTTTACAGTTTATAGTAATTTTCTTCTTCATACATTTTCAAACAATACTTCCCCCCCTTTTCTCCCTCCCCCCATTACTTCTTCTTCATAGTTTTGTCACACCAACAGCAGTAAGTTCATTCTCTGTAGCCTCTTCTCCCATACCTCTTTCTCGTTCCTTGAGCTTCTTTTCATCCAGTCCACGATATTTTATCCATATCTTCAAAATGTCATTCTGTTTATCTTCACACGCCTTAGTTTTGGTTAGTATATCGAAAATATCAAGTGTCACTTGTTCCCAGATATATTCTTAACCATCTCTGAAGTGTCCATTTTTTCTTTTCTTTCCAGCCCAAGGCTATTGTTGCATGGGCTGCTTTGATCATTATTTTATACATATAACTGTATTGTTTGTCCACCCTTCCGACCTACAATCTATGGCATACCATAGAATCTAGCCTCCACAGCAGCTATTCTCCAGAGCAGGGGTCTTCAAACTATGGCCCTCCAGATGTTCATGAACTACAATTCCCATCAGCCCCTGCTAGCATGGCTAAGTGGCAGGGCTGATGGGAATTGTAGTTCATGAACATCTGGGGGGGCCATAGTTTGAATACCCCTGCTCCAGAGCATAGGTGCCAAACTTGCGCCCCTCCAGATGTTATGGACTACAGTTCCCATCATCCCCTGCCAGCATGATGGGAACTGTAGTCCATAACATCTGGAGGGCTGCGAGTTTGACACCTGTGCTCCAGAGGAACTGATCTGTGCATATCCCCCCTTTTCTCTCCTGTAAGGACACCCTAGCTCTTTCACAATTGTTGGCAAGTGGATTTGGCTCTTCCGCACAGTAAAATCCAGCTGCAAAGTGCATTGAAAGTGGATTGAAAGTGCGTTATTCTGCACGTGCGGAAGGGGCCTCTGTGACAGAGCATTCCGAAACACTCTCCAATGGCCAGCGTGGTTATGCTGTTAATTATAATGTTATATAATGTGCCACAAAGTGATACAGATCTGCCAACTCACAAACAAGCCAAGAACCCAAACCCTTCTTATATATATATTACATTATACATGGAGCCTCGCCTGTTACAATGATCACCTAAGCACTGTTAAACACTATTAGAAACACAGACTTTAAAGAGTCACTTTTTCCTCAGTAGGGGTGAACACTCCTATTCAGTGGTGGGATCCAAAAATTTTAGTAACAGGTTCCCTCACCAGCCCCCCCTCAGCAAAGGGGGCAGAGGCGTACCTAGGCAAACCTGAGCCCTGGGCAAAACCTGAGTTGGATGCCCCCCCCCATGGGCAGCCACCCCACCACGACCCCCAAAAATTTTTTTGCACCAGGTCATTTCTAAATCATCATCACATTATAGAAAATGCCCCAACTCACAAATCTGACCACAGCAATGGTGAGATAAAAGGTACGAAAGGCTGAGAATCAATGAATTGCAGTACCTGAAAGGGATTAACCCAGTTCAGGGAGTGACATTATTAGTCGCAATTGCTATATGGAACCTTCACGTTCAAAGGCAGGATGCCTCTCGGGGAGGCAAGGGCGTGGAGATGGAAAAGCGGACCCAATTCGTAACCCCCTCTCGGCACACACCAATAATTAGTAACCCACTCTCTGGAACTGGTGAGAACCTGCTGGATCCCACCTCTGCTCCTATTCCACAATTTGTTTCCGACCACTCAAAAGCATAGCTTTTAAAAGGGCTTGGACAGATGTATGGAGGAGAAGTCGATGTATGGCTACCAATCTCGAGCCTCCTTGATCTGAGATTGCAAATGCCTTAGCAGACCAGGTGCTCTGGTGCAGCAGCAGCAGCAGCAGAAGGCCATTGCTTTCACATCCTGCATGTGAGCTCCCAAAGGCACCTGGTGGGCCACTGTGAGTAGCAGAGTGTTGAACTAGATGGACTCTGGTCTGATCCAGCAGGCTCTTTCTTATGTCCTTATTGCGCTGTACAAAGCCATCTGTTTTTACTTGCCTGCTATAAAGTCTGTTCTGATCCTCTCAGAAGGCAGCATTCACTTGTGGCAAACGTATCAACCGGGGAAGGCCGACCTGCCGCAAACAGGGTTGCCAAATAGGAATTACAAAAGATATCCAGAAGAGAGGTAGCAGTGCCCCTGGAGAAAGATGGCTCCTTTGGAAGGCCAACTGTGAGGCCCCTCCCCACGTCCCCCCACGCCAGCCCCCACATCTGCAGGAACCCCCCAAACTGGAGTGGGCCACCCTATTCTGAAACACTAACTAAATTCGAAATCTGGCTCTGTGCGAAACGGACAGCAGGTCCCCTCCTGACAAACGGGCATCGTGCCACTGAAGGGCAACTCATTCAACCCCCCACCCCATCCCTGCACTAGTGTTCCTGTCTGCTGCCAAGCCTCCAGCTGCGCCCATTGGCAAAAGCTCCCCCATTGAGGCCGGCAGCTGGGCAAGGAAGTCTCCGGTCAATTATTCAGCTCGCTGGGAAGCACCGAGTGCAAAGAGTCTGGCTGAGGCTCCAGCGAAGCGACCTGCATTGGTTCCAAGTGGAGTTGCCAACTTCCAGGCCGCGCCTGGAGATCTCCCACTGTTATTATTTAACTCCAGACAGCCAAGATCAGCTCCACTGGAGGAAAATGGCTGCTGTGGAAGGTGGAACTATACTTTGCTGAGATTCCGCTCCTCTCCAAACCCCGCCCGCCTTAGGCTCCAAATCTGCCAGTATTTCCCAACCCAGAGTTGGCAACCCCACCTCTCTCTGAAGGGAAGGCTTCCCCTGACATCCTATCTTTTCCCATCTGAGAGCCAGCGTGGCGCAGCGGTTAAGAGCAGGTGCACTCTGATCTGGAGAACCAGGTTTGATTCCCCGCTCTGCCACCTGAGCTGTGGAGGCTTATTTGGCGAACTAGATTAGTTTGTGCACTCTCAACACATGTCAGCTGGGTGACCTTCATCGCAGTTCTTTGGAGCTCTCTCAGCCCCGCCCACCTCACAGGGTGTTTGTTGTGGGCGGGGGAGGGCAAGGAGGTTGTCAGCCCCTTTGAGTCTCCTTACAGGAGAGAAAGGGGGGATATAAATCCAAATTCTTCTTCTTCCTCCTTCTCACCACAAGAGGGAGCCAAACACCCGCGAATGGAGCAGATGCTCCAATAGACGCTTCCTCCTAGGTATAATTTTGTGCTCTGCCACTTGAGCTATGAAGGCTTATCCGGTGAACTAGATTAGTTTGTGCGCTCCAACCCATGCCAGCTGGGTGACCTTAGTCACAGTCCTTTGGAGCTCTCTCAGCCCCGCCCACCTCACAGGGTGTTTGTTGTGGGCGGGAGAGGGCAAGGAGATTGTAAGCCCCTTTGAGTCTCCTTACAGGAGAGAAAGGGGGGATATAAATCCAAACTCTTCTTCTTCCTCCTTCTCACCACAAGAGGGAGCCAAACACCCACGAATGGAGCAGATGCTCCAAGAGATGTTTCCTCCTAGGTACAATTTTGCGCATAGGTAAGGGACGTTCTCCTCCAATTCTTTTTCTCTCTCCCCCTTTCCAGGGTTGCCCAGTTTTTAAAGTGCCCTCATTTTTGAGCCTGGTGCATCGACAGACATTAGGGAGACAAAGAGGGACACCTCTGCAGAAACCCCCAGAGAAGAGCTCAAAAGGAGTATTAAGAAAGCACGTCAGTTCAGGAAAGGGACGTGAGAAGGACAGTGATTTCCCAGGAACGGGGGGCTGGAAAATGGGGCTCTGAGGGAAACCCAGGTCGTTTTGCTTAACGCCCCCCCCCTCCCCGACACACACACAAACGCACACTGAAGCCTCTGTATGACCGTTGGCTTCCTTTCATAGAATCCTAGGGTTGGAAGAGACCCTAAGGGCCATCCAGTCCAACCCCCTGCCATTCAGGAATACACAGTCAAAGCACTCTTGACAGATGGCTACCCAGCCTCTGTTTAAAAACCTCCCAAGAAGGAGACTCCACCACACTCCGAGGTTGTGCAGTCCACTTTCCCTTCCTCTCCCCACAACAGACACCTTGTGAGGTGGGTGGGGCTGAGAGAGCTCTGAAGAGCTGTGACTAGCCCAAGGTCACCCAGCAGGAATGCAGGAGTGCAGAAACACATCTGGTTCCCCAGATAAGCCTCCACCACTCAGATGGAGGAGGAGCGGGGAATCAAACCCGGTTCTCCAGATTAGAATCCACCTTTTCTTAGCCACTACGCCACGCTGGCTCTCAGAAGTTAAGCCCAGTAGCACTTTAGAGACCAAGCAGACTTTTGGAAGGTGAGCTTTTGAGAATCGAAGCGCTCTTTGTCAGGTGTGTCAGAGAGGGATGCTATCTTCATACGTATCAGGTTATGCTGATGAAAGTGCGACCGCACTTGGAGTACTGTGTTCAGTTCTGGTCGCCACATCTCAAAAAGGATATTGAAGAGATAGAAAAAGTGCCGAGAAGGGCAACGAGGATGATTGAGGGACTGGAGCACCTTCCCTATGAGGAGAGGCTGCAGCGTTTGGGACTCTTTAGTTTGGAGAGGAGGCGGCTGAGGGGGGATATGATTGAAGTCTATAAAATTAGGCATGGGGTAGAAAATGTGGACAGAGAGAAATTGTTCTCTCTTTCTCACAATACTAGAACCAGGGGGCATCCATTGAAAATGCTTGGGGGGAAGAATTAGGACTAATAAAAGGAAACCTTCACGCAACATGTGATTGGTGTTTGGAATATGCTGCCACAGGAGGTGGTGATGGCCACTAACCTGGATAGCTTTAAAAGGGGCTTGGACAGATTGATGGAGGAGAAGTCGATTTATGGCTACCGATCTTGATCCTCTTTGATCTGAGATTGCAAATGCCTTAGCAGACCAGGTGCTCAGGAGCAGCAGCAGCAGCAGAAGGCCATTGCTTTCACATCCTGCATGTGATCTCCCAAAGGCACCTGGTGGGCCACTGCGAGTAGCAGAGAGCTGGACTAGATGGACTTTGGTCTGATCCAGCTGGCTTGTTCTTATGTTCTTAATATTAGGGGCAGCGGAAGCCAGCTCATCATGCATTGGTGGTTTCTCCTTTTCCCCGACCCAAAATGCCAGCCACGTTTGAACAAAAGACGGTCACCTCTATCAGTCTTAGCCAAATAGTTCCCCTTCTGTTCAATCCCAGGAATAGGTGTGACTTGCCTGAGAAATGCCAGGTATGTTCTGCTGCCTTTCTGGGGGCCGCGGCTGAGACCAATTGTGAGCATCAGGCTGTAGCTGGTTGGGCAGGATCCAGCTCAGATTCACCCCAGCGCCTGGGAAGTCCAGCCGGGCCCCTGGGAGAGAGGAGGAGGAGGGCCATCAATCCGCTTTGCGTGACAGAACAAGTAGGCCTCTCGAAGGGCTCACCTGGGCCCAGCCCACATTCTCCCCAGCCCACTTCCCGAATCTGGGAGTCCGGCTCATGAATTTCAAGGCAAATTATGGCTGATTAGGCATGGCAAGGTTCCCACGACTTCAAAGAGGATTGGCCGCAGCGTTTTTGTTTCGGGGCATGTTTGGCATGGAGGAGGAGGAGGAGGAGGAGGAGGAGGAGGCGGCGGCGGCGACGACGACGACGACGACGACGACGACGACGACGAAGAAGAAGAAGAAGAAGAAGAAGAAGAAGAAGAAGAAGAAGAAGAAGAAGACGAAGACGAAGACGAAGACGAAGACGAAGACGAAGAGGAGGAGGAGGAGGAGGAGGAGGAGGAGGAGGAGGAGGATTTAAACCCCACCTTTCTCTCCTGTAGAAGGTGGCTTTCAAGCTCCTTTCCCTTCCTCTCCCCACAACAGACACCTTGTGAGGTAGGTGGGGCTGAGAGAGTTCTGAAAAACTGACTAGCCCAAGGTCACCCAGCAGGAAAGTAGGATGCAGAAACAAATCCAGTTCACCAGATAAGAGTCTGCCACTCAGGTGGAAGGGTGGGGAATCAAACCCGGTTCTCCAAACTAGAGTGCACCTGCTCTTAACCACTACACCACACTGGCTCAAAACAGCCCATTGGTTCCTTGCCAACAGGGGAAGATTAGCCATTGAATGGACAGGTAATTTCCTGGCGGACCACCCTCCAAGAGGAAAGAAAAGAACCACCACCACCACCACAAGGAGTAGTTTGAATTTATATCGCCCCTTTGTCTCCTGTGGGAGACTCAAAGGGGCTTACAATCTCCTTTCGCTTCCCTCCCCCCAAAAAACCCTGTGAGGTAAGTGGGGCTGAGAGACCTCCAAAGAGCTGTAACAAGCCCAAGTCACCCAGCTGGCATGTGTTGGTGTGCACCAGCTAATCTGGTTCACCAGATAAGCCTCCACAGCTCAAGTGGAAGGGGATCAAACCCGGTTCTCCAGATTAGAGTGCACCTGCTCTTAACCACTACTAAGCACCCCCACTTAGCTCTGAAAGAACAATGCATTGTGGAGCAATAGTACTAACAGAGATGTGTCCAGAGAGAAGAGGGGGGCTTCTCATAGGGGAAAAGGGACCCTGAGGGGTATGCAGAGTGCTCCTTAATCTTCCAGACAAAGGTAAAGACCTCCACCTTAATGATCGGGTCATTGGGGTAATGGGTTGAGACATCAGCTTGATGCTCCAAGCTTGAGCGTGCCTCCAGAAGGGGAAATTAGGTGATGAAATTACAGCTGTAAAACGATGACCATGTAAATGAGGTAGTCATTAAAGGTATAGTCAGAGGAAGAAACATTTGGTTAGCGCAACATTGAGGGCAAGCATGTTAACACATTCATTGTCTTCACCAGGGTATACCGTCCAGGTTTAGAGATGGGAACTCTCTCCAGGGCAAGGTCTTTTGTGATCACTTAATCCTGTCAGAGAGGGTGTGAGAGAAGCATTAGGCAAGGCTGGTTTGGAGGGAGACAAGCAGAGGTGGGATCCAGCAGGTTCTCACAGGTTCCCGAGAGTAGGTTACTAATTATTTGTGTGTGCCGGGAGGGGGTTGCTAATTGGTGATTTTGCCATGTGATTTTTGCCTTAGTTACGCCCCTCCTCTCAGCAGTAGCGCGCAGAACTTGAAGCAGTCTAGCAGGAGGTGCACCGGCGTGCGTGGCAGCCTGCGCCTGCGTGCATTCGTTTCCCGCCCAAGGACCGGCGCAGCGGCTGCGTCCTTGCCACAGCCCCGCCCAGCAATGCCCCGCCCCAGTATCCCTGGTCACGCCCCCGTCGTGCCCCGCCCAGCCCCATTGGCGCTACGCCACAGTTTGAATCCCACCACCATGGGAACCTGTTACTAAAATGTTTGGATCCCACCACTGGAGACAAGTCCAGACATAATTCTTTCTCTTTGTGGGCTCCTCCATTTTGAGACTGCATGGCTAGGCACCCCAAGTGTTAGCTGAGGGGGGTAGAGACGCCACTGCCCTTCCAAACAGGGTCCCCCTTGGTCCACCATAGTTCAGTCTGGCAACGGAGTGGAACTTGTGAAGAGTGAGGTTTGGGCAGGGGAGGGGAGGGGAGGGCCTCAATGGGGAGAGCCAGCGTGGTGTAGTAGTTAAGAGCAGGTGCTCTCTAATCTGGAGAACCGGGTTTGATTCCCCGCTCTGCCACTTGAGCTGTGGAGGCTTATCCGGGGAACTAGATTAGCTTGTGCACTCCAGCACATGCCAGCTGGGTGCACTCCAGCACATGCCAGCTGGGTGACCAGAGGATGCATATGCTCTGAAAGTGTGTCATCACCAAGGGACTGGGTTGCAATGGGGCACTAGGAGATTGGAGGCCCCAACAAATAAAGGACAGGCTCATGTATTGGCACTCGAACCTGGATGGCTTAGCTTACCCAATCTCAACAGGTATTGACTGCTAAGCAGCTCAGTCGTAGTGGTTGTGCAGTGGTGTAGTGGTTAAGAGCAGGTGCATTCTAATCTGGAGGAACCGGGTTTGATTCCCCGTTCTGCCACTTGAGTTGTGGAGGCTTATCTGGGGAATTCAGATTAGCCTGTGTGCTCCCACACACGCCAGCTGGGTGACCTTGGGCTAGTCACAGCTTCTCGGAGCTCTCTCAGCCCCACCCACCTCACAGGGTGTTTGTTTGGGGGCGGGGAAGGGAAAGGGGCTTTTGGATCCCACCACTGGGGGGGATATAAATCCAAACTCTTCTTCTTCTTCTATACTGCCATAGGATCCACTCTCCAAAGCTGCCATTTTCTCCAGGGCAAGTGATCCCGCTCCTCTGGAGATCGATTGTAATCCCAGGAGATCTCCACCCCCCCCTCCCTGTGCATTCTAGCCTTGTGAAGGAATGCTTCCTCTTCAGCCATTAACACTTTTGGGTCAGGCTTTGGTGCCCCTATATATAACAGGCCTTAGGACAAGCCCTTCCCTGGCCCAGTGGTGGGATCCAAAACTTTTAGTAACTGGTTCCCACGGTGGTGGGATTCAAACTGTGGCGTAGCACCAATGGGGCTGGGCAAGGCACCACTTAGGCTGGGTCAGGCACTTCTGGGGCAAGGCATTACTGGGCTGGGCTGTAATGTAAGGACGCAGTTGCCAGCGCCGGTCCCTGGGCTGAAATCTATCGCACGCAGGCGCAGGCTGCCACACACGCCGGTGCACTTCCTGCTAGACTGCTTCAAGTTCTGCGCGCTACTGCTGAGAGGAGGGGCGTAACGAAGGCCAAAATCACGTGGCAAAATCACCCATTAGTAACCCCCTCTCGGCACACACAAATAATTAGTAACCTACTCTCGGGAACCTGCGAGAACCGGCTGGATCCCGCCTCTGTCCCTGACCCGTATGCCCGAGCGGCTGAAGTCAGCACCCTTCCAAAGGGAGAAGCAAGCGGGCTTTTTTTGTGGCTTTTGAGGCCTACGCCGGAGCATAAATCTTCCTCTTGT